>NC_133813.1:10040802-10345994 GCF_043250625.1 Sebastes fasciatus
ATGTGTTTCTGAAAACATTTGAGGCGAGAAATAATCCATGCAGTTGATGAATCTGTCTTTAATTTGGATCAACAACATTTATTTAAAAGATCCTTGGGAGTTTCGAGAGGCGGCGAGTCGCGTCGGACGCCCGTGATTTGCATAAAGTAGACGAGCCCTCAACTTTATGCAAATGAGGAGCGGGCGTCGTGACGCCTAGTCTCTCGAATCGCGACGCCACACTACTAGAATGCATTGCGCGGCTGCTTACATAGACAATGAATGGGGAGCTTGGGAAGCACGGAGGCTGTGGACACGTACCTTTAGAATGTTTACATTTAAATCTGTGTAAAGGGTCTAAATATTGTATATTTGTGACATCACCGATGCACAGAAATCCTATAACGGCTTGTTTCAAATGCCGAGTTTCTGAATACGGGCTGTGTGTATTTCCCTGTGGATTGAGTGTTTTGATACTTTCACAGTATTTATATATCACTTAAACCTGCTTTATAATAAAAAAAAAACATAAAAATCTCACTTTTTTATAATATGGGACCTTTAAGGGTTAACGCTCAACCCGTCATATGACGCGCAGCAGCATCTCGCGTCATCTCCACTCCTCTTCTCTTCCGCCTCTTGTCTCTGCTTTCTCTCTCTCTCTCTAACTTTAACCATGTTTCTCTCAGTTTCATGTGTTTGACATCTCATGTAGCAGCCGGGCGTCGTGTGTGACAGTCGGACGGGTAGTTGTGTTACATGTTTAGTCCTCCTGAACTGCTGAACAGAGAGAAACTGTCACATTCAGAAACAAACCGAAGCTAGCTGCTCGTTAGCTACCTAAGCTAACAGCTGATTAGCCTTCAGGAGAATAACGTCGCTGTGAGGCAACCAACCAGACTCAAAGGTGAGGAGGAGGCTGCTCTTGTTGTGTGTTTTTCAGTGTGTTTACACAACATGTCAGTGGTGGTGTGTGTGGAAGACAGGGGTTTAACACAGGGAATGAAATTAGCACCTGCACACCTGCCAAATAACAGGATCAATGTTGACTGGCAGGTAAACAAATCAGGTCACCTGTCACCATGGCAGACAGGTTTTCCTCATACCAAGAAATATCATTTTTTAGAAGCAATTCCTAATTGTCTAACCTGATTTAAGGTTACTTGATCCACATTTCTACTGTCTGTTACCACTGACTCAGTGTTGCAATACATTGCAAATCGATTCTCAAAAACCTTGTATTGATTTGTAATTAATAATTGATATGCAAAGATTAACTCAGTCAATACTTCACATTATTTGCAAAGATATGTGCCCTCTGTGATAAATGCAAATGCAGATCCTACTAGTCTGATTGCATAGATTTTAGCACCTGCACACCTGCCAAATAGCAGGTTAAATGTTGGCTGTGGCAGGTCAAAAAATCTGGTTTTCCTTATACTAAGAAATATAATTTTTTAGAAGCAATTCCTAAATTAAAAATAGTCAAGGATTTAAGGTTACATGATCCACATTTTTACTGTCTGTTACCACTGACAACTTTATTTATCCCCAAGGGGGCAATTCATTTGTAGCATTCCCAGTCCATACATACAACAGACAACAGACAACCAATAATTAGTTAAGTCAAAGGAAACATATTAAAGGCATGGGGCAGTTGGAGGGACAAGTTACAATAAGAACCATATAAATACATAGGATTATAACAATAAAAGACAAAGAAAATAAGAAACAATATATGAGAACAACATATCTTAAAGTTCCTCTAAATAACAGTCATTTAAAATGGATTTGTTCTCCTTAAGGGCACATTATAAATTATAATGTCGGCCTGAAGGCATCAGAGAGAATTCAGCCAAAAGAATGTGATCTGGTTGGCTGATAATTTGTTTTGCTTTCTCAGCCACCTGTTTCTACCAAATTATGCCCAAGTCCTTCTGCTGAACTCCAACAATCTCCCTTAATCACAAGGGGTGGAAAGAAAATAGATTTTAGCATAGATTCTTGCATAGATTTTAGCACCTGCACACCTGCCAAATAACAGGGTAAATGTTAGCTGTGGCAGGTAAACAATTCAGGTCACCTGCCACCATGGCAGATTTTCCTTATACTAAGAAATATAATTTTTAAAAAGCAATTCTAAAGCCTAAATTAAACATATGATGACACTTTATTTTACAGGTCCGCAAATTTCATGGTAATTAAGTTATAATTAGCAAGTAACCTATTTGAAATTTCTTTGGAATTACTGCTAAATTTACCCTAATACTTACCTCAGAATTTATTGAAAATTACTTTGTTTATAACAAAGTAATTTTCAATAAATAAAAAATTCAAAGTTGTACTGTTAGATATTTGCCAAAATATGTCTATACCAAATGCACAAATGGGTAAAAGAAGAAAAAGTACTAACATACACTACGCTACGATAGAAAATGAGAAGATACAGTGAAAATATCATCAGGAAAACTGGCCTGTCAGCCAGATGAAATGAAGATAGCATTGGAGGTATAGACAATAACAGTTATCTGTGCTCACAATGTGAGTACATTGTGTTGTGTTGTTGTTGTGTGGTCCTTTCAGCACAATGCTGGATGGACTCTAGTTTCACATTTTATTATTTTAGGAAATACTTGTGGTTAGGCTAACTGTGTTTTCTTCTTGTCTGAATGCAGCTTCTATGAGCTACGTCTGTTTGGTCCGATCAGAGGATGTATCCGCCTTCCAGAAAGGACTTCATCTCTCTGACACTCAGTGATCCGCACAGTCACACTTACAACAACGGCAAACACCGGAGACAGTCCTGCTGGAGGGTGAGTGCTCCTGTAGTGCAGATCATGGCTCTAGACAGTTTTACCACTTTGACACAAGATAATGAGATTTTGCTCAACTTGTGTTTGACAACTTCACACTTGCAGGTCCATGCACATCACTGCTATACCACAGAGTTATAGTTGATGGCAGTGTTGGAAGATACGGATAACATCTTGTACCACAATACATTATTTTATAACATGATACTAGAGGCAGAGTTAACAAATTAAAAGACAAACCTGAATAAATATATGGAAATCACAACAAATGCAGATGCTTCCATACAGGTTCACTGAATGGATTGATTAGTTTAAAAATGATGTGAATCATGTGCTATGGCATTCACAGTCACCAGGCATAGATGGACATAACAGCTTCGGTTCCCCGTCGGAAAGGGCTGTCTGACGGCAAAGTAAAGTGGTGAAAATATTCTAAAGATAGCATTGATTTTTTTAGGTGGCTAAAAATATGTTTCGCTGCCGCCCCGTCATCAGCAGTACATTGCTTTGGTTCCGTGCGATAACTCCTGTCTGTTTCTCGAAACTGGGGTCGTGCTGACCGTCATCTACTGTAGGTAATGCACTTACTATGGATAAGTACCTCATACAATCTAATCTATTAAAAAACTCTCTGGCTGTTGACGTATACTGTATATTGTCACATGGCCCAGTCCTACAGAAGTTGATGGCTGTAAGCATCAAACTGCTTGCTTATGCTTCTGATCACTTCACTGAGTAAGAGCATTTCTGACTTTATGAAATGTATCTTTTGTGAGACAAATCAATTCCTAGGTTTTAGTCTACCCTTCCTACGCCTCCTTTGTTGTGGAGCAGCCTGAACTTTCCAACTCCCCAGATAAAAGCATCCCCTGAGCACGTCTCTGATCACTCCGCTGAGATAAAACAAATTCTGCTCATCTCACCGTCTCACCGTAATATGTGGCATAATACAAACAAATTCCCAACAAATCTGCTTAATTTTTAACACAGTCGGACCACCCCTCAACACTTCATTGTCAAATTAACAATAGGAACTTATATATAGATATAGATATAAAACACTAAGTAGTATTTTAATTTGGCTTTCAGAAAATCTGCTGATACCCTGATCATATGCAAAAACACGTCTTAAATCATCATTTCACTACTACATCTTCTTTTTACAAGAAACCACAACAGCACGGTCCGCTCTCATAAAGCCCAGGGAATTAATTTAGTTATTTGGATTGAAACGGCAAACCAGTGCTTTCATCGACTGATCTGTAGCATTTTATTTCAGCAGTATATCAACGGACAGTTCCTCTATAAAGGCAGTTTTACAGCAGAGACGTCGATCTGGCCCAGCAGCACTCCCCTCCCCTGTACCTGCGGGTCGTCAAATTTGATTACGGTTTATGGTCCCCGAGAAAACCATTCTCTGCAAATCATGTTCCTTTTGAGTGGCTTGTTGGCTCAGTGTTTGTGTCCTCACACAGTGAAAAGGACTTCTCCACGTGCTTTACCCAGTATTAACATGTCATTGGTTATCTTCAATATTTCCAAAGATATGCAAGTCAGGTGGAAGCTCATTGTTATGTATGTGAGTGTGAACAACCAACCTGCCGCGTGAGTCTCCCTGCCTCCAGCACAGTGCAGAGACAGAAAATTAATCATTGCATCTTCTTCATTGTGCAGTATCACCTTTTATGCATTTTATTTTTTTATTATTTGAAGTAACATCAGGTGTACAGAAACATGCAAATAAAGCACAAATGTAAATGATTGTCGCTCCATATTTTGGTATTTTCCCCCCAAAGACCCCCCCAACCCAACCCTCACCCATTGCCGATGCAAAAAGGCTAAAGAACAAAATACAAAGTTAAATAAAAATAAAAATAAAAATAAATTAAAAAAAAACAAAAAAAGAAAGAAAAGAAAAGAAGATAAAAAAATAGTTATAATAATAAATAAATTAACAAATGAACTGTTAGTGGTCATTTCTGTTTACATAATTCAAACTTTATGATGTCATACATTTGAGCTGATGGAGAGAAATACATTTCTTATGCCATAAGTCTATTAGTCTGCACAAATACACTACGTCCAATTAAAATTCAAACATATACTACAAAAAATACAAGTGGTCTTAATCATACGGAAGCACTGTTAGTCTGTCAAAATAAGATAAGGTATAGGTATAGTAAAATTTATAAAAGTAAAATTTTGTATCACCTTTTAAAGAACATTACTATATTGCTGTTCACATATTCAGTTGTCATGCCGGGGAAAGAATAGTATACAGTTGTGTTGATGCCATATACAACAAATGCCTAGTTGATCAAATATGTTTCCTGAAAATTTGTAGAAATGCTGTTGATGCTGTTACATGGTATTAGCAAAGTAAAACGTCCCCTGAGATGAAGTCCGTTGAGTGTGTCGTAACAGCTCACAGACGATGGCTCAATAGTTTCATGGTATTGCACATGTGTTAATTAGAGCAGGTAAGAGAGTGGTACCACTGTCTCCTGAGAGACCCCGTCTCTGTCCCTCCCTCTGCACGGCTGGGTTGAGCTGCTTACTTAGATAGTTTATTTGTGAGCTGTCACTGGAAAAAGATGTTGAGTTTATACAGGGTAAGCAACCCCACAAAAGCCATCAGGCTCTTCTCTTTGTCACTCTGATATTTTCAAAGGAAGCATAAATGAGATCTGAGAGATATTTTAAGAGGGGTTGGGGGGGGGATGTTAGAATCTGCTGACAAATGCTTGTGATTTGAATTCAGAGTTGTTGGACATGTTTCAGTTTAGTTAGCTTTGTTTTTTTTTTTATCTGCCTACAGAAATGGAAGCAGCTGTCTCGGCTCCAGCGAAGCCTCATCCTGTTCCTGCTGGCTCTGCTGCTCATATTTGGACTGATCTCCTATCCCAGCATCACAGAGCAGTGGAGAGGTAAACAACGCCTGCCTGCACAACGCTGAACTCACACACACACACACACACACACGCGCATACAGTCAGAGACAAAGTCTGTCATATACTGTAATGGTCTCGCTGCATGACTAGCTGAAGCTGATGAGTTGGATTGTCTGTGTGTTGTGTTTGGTGGTGTTGATAAATTGCAGTGAATTATTAAAACACCACATGAGACGCTGTGATAGTTTCTCTCTTTGATTAGATTAGCTTTTGTGCTTGTTTGTGCACACCTGTTTGCTTAAACTCAATTATACCTCCACATGCACTATATTTGATTTTCATACACACTTATAATAATAATAATAATAATGATAATAAGAAATTTAATTTGTATAGTGCATTTCAGCCCAGTCGCACAGCAGTTCATGAAATAGTCACGGAATTGAATGTATTGATTTGTGTACATAGATGATCAGCACGAAATCAATTCGTATGTAATCCACACAAGTGTGAACCGGGAAGTATAAAGAAAACACAGGACTTTCTCCCAGGAGACCGGTGTTCGCGTCCCATGTGAAACCACAACTCAACGTTGAATTATTTGTCACGTAACTTCCGTACTTAAGTTACGCCACTTCCGGTGTAATTTTAACCCAAACCGCGAATCTTTTCCTAGATCTAATTAAGTAATTTTGTTGCCTAAGCCTAACCACGTTGATCTATTCCTAAACCTAACTAAGTAGTTTTATTTTGAAAAGACTGGAGTGGAAATTGACACGTGTTGCATGAGTGTCACGAAAAAAAAGGTAAATTCGTGTCAATGTACACGAATCAAATAGATAAAATTTCGTGACTATTCCACGAACTCCTGTGAGACTGTGTTGTGCATTTCTAGGACTCAAAGTCGCTTTACGCTAAGCAGCGATGGTGGGACAAATAACAGACAACATGACTCAGACACACAGGGATGAATGAAGCGGGGGCTAAGAGAAAGCAGTGGAGAAAAGATGGGTCGGGAGGCGGGATTGGAAGAGACTCATAGTCTCTAATGTCTTAGGTGAGGGAGTTCCCTGGGAGCTGCCCTGGAGAAGGCTCTGTCTCTGAAGCTGCGCAGGTTGGACTTGGGGGTTGAGAGAAGGCAGGCTGAGGTGGATCTGAAAAAACGGAGCTTTCTGAAGATCTCTCTCCAGAGTAGATACATCTGTGTTTATGTGTGTGGACTGGAAAAACTGAGCTTTTATTGGAAAGGATGATTTAGTACGTATGCCTGCTCAGCCTTGGTCTGAGGCTAAAGGAGGACGTATATATTCAAGGTCAGACTCGGTCAGTTGGGGGCTGTGTGGTGGTAGTAGAGTTAGGAAGACATCTTTCTGTGGCCATCTCTGTGAAGAGTCTTTTTTTAACATTATAAAATGTATTTTGTCAGACGACTAATATAGTGATAGCTATATAACAGTAATATAGTTAGCTGACATAGTGTGGACTTGGTCTCAACTTGTTTTCTTGTTCATCCTGTGTGTTCAGGGTTGCCTGACAGGGAGGAGTGGCTGGATTTGAATGACAGAGAAGTGAAGTATGTTGCTCCAGATGTGAAGTCTGAATTGGACCAAGATCCAGGTAAAGCTCCGCCTCCTGTGGCAGGGCCACACGTGGGGCCAGCTGTGGATCCAGATGCGGGTGCAGATGCTATGGTGATGGAGCCCAGAGGACCAATCGTGCCCATTCTGCCTAAACCTCCCATTAAGGTTGGACTTGTGTTTGTATTTATTTATTTATTTCCCATCAATCAACATCAATGAAAAAGTTAACATGCTAGAATCGGCCAAGATTGAAGGCACATTTTCATCTGCAATTTGTTACCAGAATGCAGTATCATTACTTGATGTATTCTCTTTAATTCAGTGCTGCATGTGAATTTTAGATGACTTGTACAGTTTTGGTTTGTATTGTGCTTTTGTATAGATGTAGCACTAAAGTAGTTAATGTTCATTGTATCTGACTGGGAGAGGTAGTGAAGAGGTACATCCATCACTGGTGACAAATCTGGAACTGTCCCTTATGTGACAAACATACCTCTTGATGCCAATGCCCTATGTGGACTATATATATTTAGATTCTTATTAGTTTATATATCCACAGAATAAGGCATTCCCCAACAAGAGAGGTCCTCCGAACCTGCACAGAGATGGAAATATTTCAGACACAGTCGGTGGGGAAAAGCCAGTGCAAGAGGTGGTTCCAGATGAAGGAGGAGAGGAGGAGGACAAAGAAAAGAAGATTGTCAGGTGATCTTTTTTTCTGTTCTGTACAGAAGTGTTTGCAACTGTTAAGGAAAGTAAATGACATGTTAACATGATATAGCTCAGAATATTGGATTAAAGCATTTTCCAGCAATACGTGTATCAGAGAAGCATTTATAAATGACACAGGCGTAAGACAGGTTTTTTAATTTTGTCTCGCAGCTGGAGAGGAGCGGTGATCGAAGCCGAGCAGGCCACAGAGCCGCCACCCTCGGCCAATGAGAAAGAAGCTGCGGCGCCCCCAGCCGACCCGGCTGACACTGTCCCTCCGGAGGGTCAGTACTGAACTCGCATTTTTAAAATTCTTAATAAGGTCTTTATACAGCAAGTGAACATGACAAATTAAATGGAAACGTATGTGCTTTTCAACCTGGACTTGTGGGGACAACAATTTTTGAAATTGGTCCAGTATTTAGTGAGAACATTGTAGACGCCAGCCGCTACTCGGGCGGCAAACGAAATCCTTCCGTCAATGTACGTCCACTAAAAGTGCTTGTTTTTACCACTGACAGGCTCAGATTGTTATTATAAGTGTCTGACAACATTATGGAAAGGACCCTACAGAGAAATGAAACCTTTTTCTTACTGTGAACTTGATCCAGCATTGTGTCTAACCAAGTCTCGCTCAAGGAGTAGACTCGTTCTGAAATCTCGCGAGGTGAGAGGTGACTTGTTGCCGGACGACGACGGTGGAAACTTGAGTGTGAGTTGGAGAGAGGAGTACCGGTGTTGTCAGAGTTTGTTCTGTTGGAGTACAGAAAGCGTAGCTTAGTGTTGCCTAAAATATTTTGTCATGGCTGAATATTTAGCTGATTTCGACAATGTGGATGCAACGCGAGATTTCAGAACGAGACATCTCAGAGCGAGACACACAATAACAAACAGACTGGATCAAGCGAAAGGTAAAGATTTTATTTCTCTGTAGGGTCCTTTACGTATCAGACACTTATAATAACAATCTGAGCCTGTCAGTGGCAAAAACAAGCACTTTTAGCGGACGTATATTGACGGTGCGAAATTGCCTGTAAGGATTTATTGTAGCCTATTTCACGGCTGCAGCACTCTCCCTCAATACTGGACCAATTTCAAAAAGTGATGTCCCCATTTGTCACTTACACACAAAAACATGGGAAAACAGGATCCAGATTGAAAAATACCAAAGTTATCCTTTAAGGTATTCGTTTTTTTGAATAATCCACAAATATTTTAGTATAAAATGTCAAAAACTAACAAAAGAATTTCCAAAGTCACGACTTCACATCTCCTTTTGTCTGACCAACAACCCCAAAGCCAAAAATGTTCACTCAACAAAGATGTAAAAACGCAGAAACCATAAAACTTCATTGCCATTCTTTATTGTTCTCCAGCCCTGTATCATTGAGATCCTCCTCTCTCATTCTGTTCTTTCTGAAATTGAGAAAAGTTCAAACTTTTCTTACTCCACTGAGAAACTTTTCCCCTCGAGCACAACATAGCATTGTCCGGCTCTACTGGTATATGCTGTTTAAAGCCCACAAGCCTGTTTTTTTACTTGAAGTTTGAACATTTCTAACTCGCAGCAAAAAAAACCCTGCTGTGCTCGAAGCAGCGGTATCAACTCATGGTACAGAATATTCCTTCTGCTGAAAGTAATCAGGAAATGAGCCATGCACTGTTGAGAGAGAGCATCTTGGAGGAAACACAGACTTTTAAGATTACACCTTCATTTCTTATTCATTCCTTTCTTTGTAGTTCCAACTGAAACTGTGGACAGACTGGAGGCAGTACGCGATGCCTTCAGACATGCATGGAAAGGCTATAAGGACTACGCCTGGGGTCACGATGAGCTCAAGCCTATCTCCAAGACTTTTGGCGAGTGGTTCGGACTCGGTTTGACGCTCATTGATTCTTTGGACACCATGTGGATTTTGGGCCTTAAAGAAGGTATAGTATGTCAGTTATTCCCTCTCTCTTGAAATATTTCAATACCATACTAAATACAATACTGATACAGAGTTTTCGCATCTGTTTGCATCCACTCGCATCTTTCCATTTTGTACTTTATGTACATAATTGTGCCATTTCTAAATGGTAGCTTTGCATTTGGTCTTAAAACTCCATCGATTTTACACATCAGTCTGTTTGCAGGTGTTGGAGAGTACTGTTACATATGGGGAAAAAATAACTTGTATAAATCCTTTGGTGCTTCAGAGGGAGCTGCGCGGAGTCTGTTGCGTTGGTCCTGAGGTATCCCTCGTGAGTCCGACAATGTTATAGGAGTGCAATGTTAAAGGTGCTAAATTTGAAATTCAGAGCATTTCTATTGCCTCTACACGGCTCTCAACATGGCTAACAGTGCAAACAACGGCAACGGTGCAGACAGACCTAACAGTGTTAACCTAGGAGGGTTGGGGCCGGAGTTTGGGCGCTACGTTTCAGGGGCAACACTGCTGACTTTTCCCCACCGACTGTCTGGCCGTCGCTAAATCTGGTCCTCCCTCTAGGTTACATGTTGGAGAAGAGTTTGTGTTGCTCAGGCTCTATCTGTTTGGCGATGCCTGGAAGCAACTTGACATCCTCCTGGATCCATCCCTTCATATGTTCACATTATATGTATCAGTTTTTATCATATGGATTGTCTATGTTGTATTTTCATCATGTTGTTACTCTGTACACATGACATCTATTGCACATCTGTCCGTCCTTGAAGAGGGATCCCTCCTCTGTTGCTCTTCCTTAGATTTCGTCTATTTTTCCCGTGTTAAAAGTTTTTTTTTTTGGTTACGTTTTTCCTTATCAGATGAGAGGGTCGTACTGTAAAGGACAGAGGGTGTTGTATGCTGTACAGATTGTAAAGCCCCCTGAGGCAAATTTGGGATTTTTGATATTGGGCTATACAAATATAATTGACTTGACTTGAACGCAGTCAGTCGGGACGAAGGTTAGGGTTTTCTTTTAAGAATCTTACAAAGCCTTGGTCGAGGCTGTCTCTGGAGTTTGTTACAAGAGCACTCGATCATGTCACTTGAGGCAAATACGTCTTTGATCCACCCTGTTAAATTTGTGTCATCAAATGTAATTCTTTCTTTCTCTCTCTTTCTCCTTCCCACTCTTGTACTCTGACACACTCCACATAGAGTTTGCAGAAGCGAGGGACTGGGTAGAGAAAGAGCTCACCTTCGACAAGAACGTGGACGTGAATCTTTTTGAGACAACCATCCGAGTCCTCGGGGGCCTGTTGAGTACCTACCATCTATCAGGAGACCAGCTCTTCCTAGAGAAAGCTGTGAGTCCGTCCATAACAAGACATTCTTGCTGTCCTGTTTTCTTCTGTTGCCTAGTTGTTTTAGAGCAGAAGTCTGTTGAATGAGAATGCAACCCATGTAGCTTTATCGTAAACTACATTGCCTCTCTTCAGATTTACTGTTATGGTAATGTTATGTGTAAAGCTGTTTTCAATGTCACTGATGCTTACCTCTCACAAGACAGAAAAAGTTAGTTCCCCATTTAATTCTGTTTCTTCTCTCCACTTAAAGAAAGATCTCGGGGCCAGGTTGATGCCTGCCTTCAAAACTCCCTCAAAGATCCCGTTCTCAGACGTCAACATCGGGAAGGGAACGGCCCACCCCCCTCGATGGACTTCAGACAGCACGCTGGCCGAGGTCACGAGCATTCAGCTGGAATTCAGAGAGCTGAGCCGCCTCACCCAGGACCCACAGTACCAGGTCTGAGGTTGCAGAAAAATGTCCTCTAGTGTGCGTGTCTAATCATTTTAAATTTGGCATCGCTTCCAGTTCTCAGAGAAGGAGTGAAAAAAGATTGGAGGCAGTTTATATAGATATTTGATGAAGGGGTTTCGGTTCGCTAAAAATCATACATTGAGTACAGCGTGCAAACACTTGTGTGATTGAAGTGACAAGCATGAGCTCGGATTTGCTTTACATCCCTCATGTTGTCAGTTTATGAGTGATTCTAGAAACCAGAGCTCGCTCCTGAAGATTTAAAGCCCGACCTGACATTAATTTGAGTGATTTCTGTCATAACCTTAGCCAGACCTGTGAGACATCGCTTTTGATGAGCCCAATTTCATCAAAGTGTGAAATTGCTAATCATTTTCCAATGATAAATAGCTTAAAACAGTATTATCAGCAGTAAGTGAGGTGAGGCTGTTAGGTTCATCATCTTATATCTAGACATTAATGGTAGCTCTTTTTTAACCTTTCCAGGAGGTTGTGAATGAGGTGATGAAGCAGGTCCACAAGCTGCCAGGCAAACACGACGGCCTGGTGCCCATGTTCATCAACACCAACAGCGGCCAGTTCACCCATAAAGGAGTCTTCACACTTGGTGCCCGGGCAGACAGCTACTACGAATACCTGCTCAAACAGTGGATCCAAGGCGGCAAGATGGAAGACGAGTAATTCCAATTTAATATTTCTGAGCTGCTGTTCTGTGTTTGTGAGAGAAAGCCACTGAACTGGAAGCTGGAATGACAGAGCAAGTACCGAGACACATTTTGAGAATAACATGACCTGACATGACATTCAGTGTACTGTAAGAAGTTAGGATGTACGGCTTACAAGTTTCAGCTACACCAAGTCAGAGCTGGGAAATAATTCAGTATTATCACATGTCCATTTTTAGTGGAATCATACTGTAATGATTCGGGCTGTCAATCGATTAAAATAGTTAATCGCAATTAATCGCATGATTGTTCATAGTTAATCACGATTAATGGCGAATTAATCACACATTTTTTATCCGTTCAAATTGTACCTTAAAGGGAGATTTGTCAAGTATTTAATGCTCTTATCAACATGGGAGTGGGCTAATATGCTGCTTTATGCAAATGTATGTATATATTTATTATTGGAAATCAATTAACAACACAAAACAAAGACAAATATTGTCCAGAAACCCTCACAGGTACTGCATTTAGCATAAAAAATATGCTTAAATCATAACATGGCAAACTCAAGCCCAACAGGCAACAACAGCTGTCAGTGTGTCAGTGTGCTGACTTGACTATGACTTAAACAAAACTGCATGTGATTATCATAAAGTGGGCATGTCTGTAAAGGACAGACTCGTGGGTACCCATAGAACCCATTTTCATTCACATATCTTGAGGTCAGAGGTCAAGGGACCCCTTTGAAAATGGACATGACAGCTTTTCCTCACCAAAAATGTAATATAAGTTTGGAGCTTTATTTAGCCTCCTAAAGTTCGTTAAAACGAATTTGCGTTAACATGTTATTATCGCGTTAACTTTGATTCTGACTTAACTCATATTACACAGCCCTAAACAAAGTCACTACAGACTGACTAGTGTGTCTGATATAATATTGACTAATTTTTCTATCTGTCACATTTCCTGTTGTTGTTGTGTCCAGCCTGTTGGAGGACTACCTTCAGGCCGTGGACGGAGTGAGAAAACACCTTGTGAGACGGACGGGGCCCAGCAGATTGACCTTCGTTGGAGAGTTGTCCCACACCCGCTTCAACCCTAAAATGGTAGAGATGCTCACCAAAAGTCAGTGTGTGAAACATGTGGGGTGTCAGGGGGGTCACAAGCCCTTAATGAATCTACGACTTGATGAAAACCTCAATCAGTTTTTTTTTGTGATGTTGTACACTATATGTGTATATTTCGTGGCCAACTTATCTACTGTGTTTTTAGAAGTACCACCCACAGCACAAGGACCCCTGATTGTCCTGGGGTATTTCGCACACTGCCAAAACTCAATGAACTCACATCACAGACAACGGCCGCCTTGTTCAATCAATCACCCTTTGTGCTTTTGTTGAATCAGTAGCTGTACAAACTCATGGGCAGTCAGTCTTCCTCTCCATCAGCCAGTCCAATCAATTCCATCTCTCATCAATACGTCTCATTATCAGTGTCCTCCTTCCTGATTGCACTTCTCTCTCGTCACTCCACAGGACCACCTTGTTTGCTTCCTGCCAGGAACCTTGGCACTGGGGGCCCACAACGGCCTCCCGGGGGACCACATGGATCTGGCTGTGCAGCTGATAGAGACGTGTCATCAGATGTACAAACGGATGGAGACTGGGCTGAGCCCGGAGATCGTACACTTCAACCTGATATCCAGTGATGGGAACGATCTAGTTGTCAAGGTAATAGCAGAAAGATGGTATTTGATCATCTTCTTTTTCTTCTTCTTTTTTATTATCATTATCATTAATATTTTTACTTTTTCATTCATTTGTTTTATGTACTTCGTATTAGGGCTGTCACGATTCTCCTGTCAAAGATTTGTTTTGCTAAATGCAGTACCTATAAACCGATAAAAAATGTGTGATTAATTAGGCTATATGTAAATTCAATTAAAACTAAGAAAAATGCTCTAAATGGCAATTGACTTTTACAAAGTGTTAGTTAAAATACTAAGCACCAGTAATGGTGGAAACTCTTGGATGTGCATTTGGAAGCACTGTCTTTCCTTTAGCGTTATACATTGATGCTTTCTATTGAATGCACATTGTGTAATTTGAAAGAAGCTACAGTAACCAAAAGGAGTGAGAGCCCACCACTGCATAAGTCTAAATTTGTCCTGGGAGTTGTGTCCATAACCTTCCTAACCCTCGTCAGTGCTCATTTTCTTTTTCATTAACTGCTCTAGGTTTATCAAAGCATCCAATATTATTGTACTCGTCTCCACCGTTGCCTTCATTAACCTCAAATATAAGTATAAAACGTTTTATTAGCTCATTCGAATTCTAGGATTAAACACTGAGGAAATGAATGTCAGATTATACAGGCTTTATTAATACATTTCCTATGAGAAATTTAGCTTGAACTAACCACTGGTGGAAATGGGGAACACTTGTTAAACACCCGCGGGAATCAAAAATATATTTGTCCTATGATTGCGTATCCTTGGATTTTCGGTTTGCAATACACAGATTGATTTACATTTACGGTTGATTATAGACGCTTTTATTCAGGAATGGTAGAGATGAGATAAAACTACAAAATAAGAGAAATAAAAAGAATACTAATGTAAGATAAAATCATAAAAAAGACAAAGGTTACGCCAGAGCCTGACTGATTGTTTGTTTGTTACTGTTTTATTCAACATCTGAAGGATTACTTGTACAGACAGGCTTTTCATAAACTCATTTATTGTATTTATTCTGTTTTGTTTACTTAAAACCTTAGTTGACAAAACCGTAGTGCTTCCATAAACTGAATTCTACGATAAGTAACCTTTTTATAGTTTGCATTTTGAAGTTGGCAAAGTCACATCTAGCCCAGGAGGTTTTCAAAACATCTGTTTTTTGTTGATTCTTTGTGCTTTGGAGCCATAGCTAATCTCTTCTCTGCCTTTATCACTTTCCCCTGCTATGAGGGAAGCACAGAAACGTGTGAGCCACTGCTGTCCAACTTTCCGTTGTGCAGTTATATTTGAATGTGTCTGCTCTTAACTTGTCGCTATGCTCACTGATGTTATATGCAGGGTGTGATTTGCCCGGGGGTCTATATATCCCTGCCTCAGCTGAATTATTTTAATCCCCGGCGGGGACAAAATGTATCCTCCCCTCAGTGTTGTCAAGACGTGTAGTTGCTGTAGCTGCTTAGACATGCAGTATGTTGATGTTCAAGTTTGCGTTTCTAATATCAGGGTTTTCCCTGCTATTGCTGGAGGGCATTGGGGAGGGGGGGTGTTAACCAGGGTGCTCTCCTGGTAGAGTGAGATATCATGTACTAAGGCTGAGGCCCTACTGCAACGTCCCAGGTTCAAATCTAACCTGTGGCCCTTTGCTGCATGTCATCCCCTCTCTCTCTCTCCCCCTTTACTGTCTTTATCTGCACGATCAAATAAAGGCAAAAAAAGAGGCAAAAAAAAATGTTCACGTCCTGCAAAAGCATAATATCACAGATGAGAGCGAATCATCTACAGTGCAAACAACAAGCAGAAAAAGAAAACAGAAGTCCATCATCAAAGCAGACCGTTTTCTTAGTCTGACAAGTACGCATTGACAGCATGTTGTGCTATTGCATTTTGAGATTATTTTCAAAATATTGAAATTTATAAATAAGTGTTTCGTAAGCCAAGTGGCGCCATCCATGTTACTGAAAGATGGATTTAATTCTGGCATGCTAAATTAGCATTTAACCTTTTGTTTTGTTGTGTATGATCGCATCCTATTTGTCCCCATGAGGAAAGGGCAAAGCTAGAGAGGGAAAATATCACGATGATGAATTACATCTTTTTTTTAAATTCAATGAAAATCTTTAATTAAAGTTCAGAAACAGACATTGTTAACAGACTTCATAGTCTACGCAGGTCAACTGTGGGTCATGATTTATTTTAACCCCCCTCCCTGGTTACATGTGCTCATCTTCTGTGGGACTGCCTCCTGGTTGAATAAGGGTCAAACAAAAAAATGATCTTTATCTAATCCTTTTTTTATTAATTAAAGTTCTCCTTTTATCCTCCAGCCTGCAGACAGACACAACCTGCTGAGACCAGAGACGGTGGAGAGTCTGTTCTACATGTACAGGTTCACTAAGGACACCAAGTACAGAGACTGGGGCTGGGACATACTGCACAGCTTCAATAACTACACTAAGGTACACACCAGTCCTTATTTCAGCTTCGAATTATTTACCACATCTTTTCATTATCAAGCCAATTTAATTAAAGTATATATTTTTCTATTTATTGTATAGAAATATTTGCATGCAACCTCCTCTATTTTAGTCTTTAGTGTACCATGCATCGCTATGTTTCATTACAAATGCAAAGTCCCCTACTCACCATTGCACTCTTTATAATTTGGTGAGTTGGACATCATTGACCACTCGCAGAAAACAGCATGGGTATATTTTTATTTATAAAGAAATACTAGATAAACTTCCAGGTAAATAAATAAAAATAAAATAATTTAGCCACAGTGCCTCTATTGGACTGCAGGAAATTCATAATTCCATAAGGGCATGACAAAAAATCCTGAAGAACGACTGCCAGAGCACATGCAGGACTGTGCCCAACCCAGCAATTACATTAGAGTTTTATCTCCTTTAACCACCTGACCATACATCCGCCTCTGCAGGTCCCCGGCGGCGGCTACACGTCCATCAACAACGTCCGTGACCCCGTAAACCCCGGGCCGCGGGACAAGATGGAGAGTTTCTTCCTGGGTGAGACGCTGAAGTACTTGTACCTGCTCTTCTCTGACGACATGGAGCTGCTCAGTCTAGACAAGTACGTCTTTAACACAGAGGCCCACGCTCTCCCGATATGGCCCTCCCCACCCAAGTGATGTCGCATCACATACAGGAGACGTCTGTAAAGATCAGGCCCGCAGAGTCCTGTGTGAGTCAGAGACTGTTATTGCCGCTCGGTCAGGCAATTCTCTTAAAGCAACCGTCCAGGCTGGACCGCTGTGTTGAGCAGTGACGCGGACCTGTGCCGTCCGCCTGGTCTTTGATACGTTTTCCTTGTGGAGGAGTTTGTTTAAGTTTTTTTTTTCTTCCTTTATTTTTCCTAAGGAAAAGGTTTGTGTTAGAGCTGGTCTCTAATGTAAAAAGCTTTTTTAAAATCAGCTCAAGATGGAAGATGGTGGGAGGGCTTTATTACGAGGGTGACTGGGATAGTTCTTGTATGTATGTGGCAACAACAATCATGTCATCACTGGGTTTTTTTCTTTGCTATGTGAGGTGAAAATCCTCATTAGTCTTACTTAGTCAGGTGTCTTGGCTGTGAAGGAGTCCACACATTAATTCTGTGAGCTCACCGATGTTTGAAGGAGCTGTAACCAATGATAGAAAACTCTGGAGCGTGTTCAGCTACATTTATATTTAGCAGATTGCTCTCGTGGAGGAGTCTTGTATGTAAAAGTCTTTACTTTGGCGGCACCCAGTGCACTTGCTCATGTATAAAAGTGACATTAAAATACGTGAACTTGTACTTTTGAATCCCTTTTGGGGATGTCTGTCCCCTGTGTTGTCCCATCCTAAAGAGTTTAGGAGCAGAGGGCAGCTACAGTGCAGTGTCCAGGGACCAGTTTCACTTCTGAGCTCAGTGGCTTGCTGAAAAGCAAGTGCAACGTATTTCCTAATACCTAGCATGCGTGTCTTTAATTAAATAAAGACTTTAAGTAAAGTACTGGGAAGTTTATGGCTAGTAAACTTGCCATCACCCAGTGGGTACATTCTCGTTGCGTTGTTTTCCAGACTTGTTTTCTTGGAGGTCACCGGATTAAAACTCTATCTACAGTATAATGGTTATTGTCACCAAGATGGGACGGTTAAAGAACTGTGAAACCCCAGAATGCATTGCACTTGCAGTAATTTAACATGGATTACTTACTCGTGCTCTCATGTAGCAGTGATTCTGCAGATAAAATGTTAAAGGGTAACTTTGGTATTTTTTCAACCTGGACCCATGTTTTTGTGTCCGAGTGACTAATGGGGACAACACTTTTTGAAATTGGTCCAGTATTTAGGGATAACGCTTCGGAAGGCAGCCGCTAAATGGGCTGTAATGTAATCGCTCGGGGAAACAGCTCACCGTCAATATACGTCCACTAAAAGTGTTTGTTTTTGCCACTGACAGGCTCTTGATACAGTAGCCTATAAAGCCGCTGTGGAAAGCAGATTGTAAGAATCACTCACATTCATTCATAGATCAATACAGACTCATTTAGGCACACTGACTTTCCTGCTTTAACCAGTGTTTAATTGCAATAAATTATTTATATTTTGAGCATTAATCTGTTGTTGCAGCACATTTGCGGCAAGTATTTAGTAGCATTGATTTAATGTGCATACATGATTGTATAGCCATACATACATACGTACATACATGCAGTGTCAATATTTATTGTGAGAGAACGCAAAAGTAGTCCTCAAAAAAATGTCAGTGTCCCTTCAAGGGCTCCGTACACTTGGACACAAAAACATGGAAAAATAGAGTCCAGGTTGAAAAATACTGAAGTTACCCGTTAAATATGGTAAAGCTTACTGCACAGTCACACGTCTTTGTGTTTTTAAGGGAGGTGTGGTCTGATAAAAAGTTTGAAATTGAAGCTATATAGAGGTCTATTGAATGAATCAGCTCTTTCAGTCTGGGCTGTGCACATGATGACGTCTTGTTTTACTGATGAATGTATACATTGTTCTTTTTTTTTACATTTGGTCATAGAGGAGCACTTGTTAGAAAGTGTGTTTATAGGCACTCTTGTTCCCCTGGTTTTGATTGAATTTGGAGTTGTATTCACATTTGTTTAACATTATAGAGTGTTGCAGGGATGATGTATTTTTTGTAGGCCAACCCTGAAGATAGAATCGCACGGTTTCCCTCGACATAAACGAGGAGGGTGGAAAGAGGAAATCATATCTTTGGGTTACAACACATAAAATCTGGTCAGCACTCGTGGAAATTGAGCCAACGCACGACCCCAGCTCCAGTTACACTGAGCATGTGTTATACCCCATACCCCAAGACCCGTGTCCCAGCCTCTTTCAATAAGCCCTGGACATAAAGACAACGGGATTTTTCCATTGGATCCATTGCATGACTTCACATAACCACCACTAAGCTAAAGTGTTTGGTGTGATGACATTTAGTCGTCTCATTAAGCCTTTTGTAAGCAACCGCCTTTTTTAAGACACTTAAAAGCTTCAAAATTCAGTGAGTGGGATATTTACCGACGTATTTTATATTGTAAAACATTAAAAACCCTCTTAAGCTTGTGTTAACCACAGACCTTATTTCAGGCGTCTTACTAAAAACCCATTCAAAAAAACATTGACTTCCAGACGAGGGAACCGGAAGTGCTAAAATGCTAACTCATATCCAGGTTTTAGGACTCATTCCTGCAGCACTCTATATGAAGGGGAAGTAATGAAGGCTTCCATGCAGTCTTACATTTGCAGTTGCTGCTCAGTACATTACCATTCTCTGTGTCAGGGACAAGATGCACGCAGCTGCTCGTTCATCCTCTTTTCACAGACGACTTGTTCACGAAATGAAGTTTGTCGAATTGTTTTCTTCATACTTGAAGGAGTTTGATTCATGCTGTGTAGCAATCCCTGACTCCCCGTCAAATGTGATGTAGAGCTGTGTGGGAGCGCTTGTTTTTCCATACGGTAACATTGACGAGTCAATTTGAAGGACATATCCGGTTGCTTTGAAGTCACTCTGTTATTCTACTATCACTTTCAACTCTTCAGTCCAAAAAGGAGCCGTGTCTTGGATCTTGTTTCCGCGATTTTGAAACGGACCGTCATGTTTAACCATCTTCTTTTGTTAATGAACTTCTGTCTAACAGAGAGCCATATACTGACCTACATCGTTGAATGTGCACTACGTTTGCCAATGCTCTGCTGTGCCTATTGAAATGTATACTGTGCTACGGTGGTTTTGTTCTGTTTTTTATTTTTATTTTTTTAATTATTATTGCTGCTGTATCAGTGGTGTTTCTTTGTGAAGTGCTCTGAGTGGAAGTTAGATTCTACTTTGGATGGGTGGGTGATAAAACAACATGGGTGTAAATACTTTGTGTAAATTGTTTCTAACTTGTTTACTGAATCTAACGGTCGTGTGTCAAGAAGGGAACCAGCAAACTGGGGAAACTCTCGCGAGATGGTTAAGGTTCGGCATTGACCCTGGAGTAGTTCAGGTTAGGATAGTTTGTCGGGCAGCGAGTCTGGCGAGAGTTTTTGCAAGTTTTTGCAGATCTCAGATCAGATTTCACAACTTGCGAGTTCCCTTCTAGACACGACCGAATCCAACCTGTGTGTCAGCTGATTATTGAGCCCTTTCTGGTTTTGATATTCTGTGTCTTCATGTCAAAAAAGTTTTAATCAGGTCATTTTGTTTGTGTCTTTTTGTCAAATTTTTGGCAATCCATCCAAATATCAGTGACAGTGTAACATTTATGGAGATTAATGTCTGATAATTGAGTGGTTTTCTGAGGTTTTTGCAATGTCTTTTGCTCCACATTGCAAATGGGAATTAGATATCCTAATTAGGAAATATATTAAAACAAAAAAAGGCTTACTTGATGTGAGAAGAACATCTGTACTACAACTTGAAATTGGTTCATTCACAGTATTTCATGGTATATCTATCCATCTATCCATTAATCCAATTTTAATTCCTGATGCATATAAAATGCTGATTAAATTTGAGATTTATTACAGCACACGCATTAATATGTTTCTCTATTAAGCTTGAGTGTTAATGTAACCACATTCAAACCAGACTTAACCTGGAAGGGAAGAGTTACGGCGCTGCAGCTGTCGTGAGGTCCTATCGTCTGCTGTAGATTGTTTTTGTGACTTTCACAAAAAAAAAAAACTAGGGCGGCTACTTTTTGGATATTCTGCTGCCATGTAAAATTAATACAGATGCTTTGTTGGAAATGCCAGTGAAACTAAAGCCATCCCATCACCAGATCACACGTTGGTGTGGGGGAGGAAGCCAAACTGAATCACTCAGTGGAAATCAGCCATGAGTGTAATAATGTTCTCAACATAATTATACGTAACTAAATCTGCCAGAAGCCTTTCACACTTTAAAGGATAAGGCTGGCGTTATTCTATATTTTTTTAATTGTCAATAACAAAGACCAGCCTGTCAGAGGCACTCGGCCCCGAGGCCATTGGTTCCTACTGAAGATACAAATCTAAAATAAAATATAAAGTTTTTAAAAGGCTCAGTAATCTCCTAAAACAGCTGGGCACGGTAGTTTTTATCAACCGTTACTCAAACAGGAGGAAATAGCAGATTTGTTGGGGACTCTTTTCAGCGGCGGATTAATACACATTTTGTTCACTTGTTATTTACAGCAACAAGGCGGTGTGTGTGGGATTCATTTAAGATGAACTACAGTGTGTGTGTGTTCATTGTAATGAAGGAACATGTCACTCAGTGAAACAGAGTGACTCATTGATGTGTTTTTAACAGTTTTTGGATAACAATGGAGCTCTGCTTTTTACTTTATGTGTGGGTTTTTTTCTGTATTTGGATTGAAAACGCATCATAAACCTGAACTATGTGTGTATCCACAGAGGGATCTGTTAAAAATGATCAGATAAGATGGTAACAGAAATGATAAAATACCCGAAATGATTAATTTAGCTCCACGGTGAGCTCCCACAGAAGCTATTGAAGTTAACTCTGCTTTGTCATTTCAAATTCTCATTATTTTTCACACCTGATTCCTCCACATAAAGGAAATTGGGTAGACTAGTCCCTTTTTTTTTTAAATATATAAAATTGTAAGATTGATTCTCGAGGTTGTATTTCAAAATCTTGTCTAGATTTTTAAGGTTTTGTGAAACAAACGAGTATGTAGGGCATTTTGACCTATTCAACTCTCTTATATTAGCTGATTGGCTGAATCTTCTACTTGTGATGGTGATGATAATTATTATTAATGTGATTATTATTGAATCCAAGCCATAGCAAAATGACAAATCTACTATTTTACATGGATGTTGGTGACAAGACATCAGCAACAGTATCTTGCCTGCGGAGGTTTCTGCTTCAAGCGACTCTGTATCAAGGTCCAAAGACGTCGATCAATATTGTTTTTGCTTGCTCAATCGATTAATTGATCCATGCTAGAAAAAAAAAAACACACACACATCTTGACACAGTAATCACTTCTCTCCATGATAACAGAGCCGGTACGGTGGCCTGCGAGTCGATAGCTCATCTGCATACTTCAAAGAAACGCTGACATTTATTTATTTCAGTTTGTCGTTTTCCACTTTTTCATTTGAGTTCAGTTTTCAGACTTGACAAAGTTTTAGCAGTTTCTCACGTTTGCACTTTTCATGGAGCTTTGTTTGTCATTTATCAAATCCACGTTCACTGTACAGACGACTGACTGAGCACTTTGTAACTCAAGTTGTGGCTTATTGCAATGTTCACTGAATTCAAACTTTATTCCTTCCATCTCTGTTTTTGAATAAAAGCTTTTCAATGAAGGTTGTGGACTTTATCTTGATCTGAATTTAACTTTTTTAGAAAAGCCTGAAGAACAATCAAAGATTCAGTATGCTTGGAACAAAGCCACGTCTTAGCCTCCTCCTTCACAGAGTCCTGACCTCAACCCCATCTAACACCCAACTGTGAGCCTTATCACCCATTATCCCTGTTGGATACTAATGCTCTTGTTGTTGTTGTTGTTGTTTTAGCAGCAGATTAACGCCCGTGGTTTTTAAATGACATTGTCCACAATCACATACTCAAACATGATCTCCAGCTGCCTTTGGCTGAATGCTAACTACTAGATATTAGCAGTGCTCTAACACCAGGGGGCAGCAGAAACCACCCATCACTGTCTACAAACACCCCCTACTGAACCTAATGGATATGATGGCTTATAGCTGCTCAATGCACAAAGCAGTGCTCTAAGAGGAAATGCATTTCATATTCAAATAGTGAAGTCAGAGTGTGTGCACACACGGAGTCTCTGCAGCAGGTACAAAAGGAAGGTGAGGAGCAATAGAAAGAGACTCGAGCATGTGCTGCTGGTGCAATACAGTGCACTGTATTGCACCAGCAGCAAAAGCATGGAGTCCTCTCTTAAAATAATAATTTCTTTCCTCAAAATTCAGTCATTAATTTCTCTTTCTACATAAGAACACCTGCAGCACTTCCTTCATTATGTCACCAAGTGACTCTTTGCCTGTTTGACTGACACACCATTAGGAATGAAAGGACATCCAAATCTGTGGATTAACATGACTGATGTGTTTCATATGATACAACTGTCTCCGCAGGACAGCATGTTGAGCGCCTACTTTCACTCTAACGACCAGAGGATTTGCAGGTTGCTTGCTTGTCCAGAAAAATGACTGACAAGTCCTCAGACTCACAGTTGGTAAGACACCTGGAGAGAGAGAGCCCTTTTCAGGACTTGGTGAGTAGCTGCATATGAAATAATGCCGTATAGGCTGCAGGACAGGACAGAAAGATATCTCCTGAAAAGGGGGATGTATATTTATTCTATAAAAGAGTCAAAGATGAGGTGGAAACATACTGTTTTTTAAGTTTGTCTTTTGATTTTATTATTATTATTTATTTCATTTTATGTATGTATTTCTTCTTAAAATTTTAATAATTTGATTGTATTTATTTATATATATATTTTTGTTTTCTTGGCAATAGCTTTATAGGCAATTAAGCCACTCTATAGACAGGCAGACCCCTCTTGTTTCCGTATTGGGTAGGAGTTGGGGGAGTTTGAGTGAGTTTGAAATAGAATGACTGATGTGTATATATTGTAAAATAATAATTGCAAGTCATAAAAAAAAGAGCTTTCGCTCCTCACTATGAATAAAATAACCATGTCTACCCATTTTAATGTGGTATTAATGATGAATAGGCAATACATAGATAAAGATTCATATATAAAAGATCTACTTATTGTGTGTTTCACTTTTGTCAGGTTTGTGCTGAAGTCACTGCTGCTGCATTCAAATAAAACCTGACAGAGAAATCCTCATAAGAAACACAGAAGACCATAATTAACAGTCCAGGCTGGTGGGGGAGTGAGAGACAGTGTTGCACCCTGAATCATACTGTACAGTCTGAAAAAAGGAACATATGATTTCCAGCCTCCTGACATTTATTGCTTTCTCTCTTGACAGCTGCTGCCGAAACATGTGGCGAGTGTGACTTCTCTAAGAACAATAAATGTACAGTACAGTAGAGACATGACACACATGTTGTTTCTGGTATTTTCATTTCAGCCTCTGAGAATGTGAGAGCTCATATCTTAAATTGTCAAGTTGTCACATGTTTTATATCACATGTTGTTAAATGTGTATACCTGGAAGCTATAGATTTAATATGTTCTTATTGACTTGATATCTCACCATCTCAGTCGCTTTGTTCTGTAGCAACAAACCTGGATATGGCGTTCACATGCCACAATATCCTGGTTTTTATCGGAGTACTCCACATCGCATATCAAGGTTTCTCAAAACCGGAATAATGCCTGAGATATTCCAACGCACTCTATGATTACATCCCTGGTGGTAATCAATGAAATGAAATGTGATCTGTGCCGGCTCTAGCCCTTTTGGTGCCCTATTGGCAAAATTCGGATTTGGAGCTCCTCCCCCACCGCCGGCGGCGCCATGCGGTTAGGGTTAGGGTTCAACCCCCCCAGAACCCTAACCCCAGCCCCGTAAACCGCAACACACATCAGACATCAAAATGGTTTTAAGACAAAAATTAAGATTTTTAATCCATCTATCTATCTTTTAATCTATAATAAATTAATTTATTATGATATAAATACAAAATTGGTCCCTGATATTGTTGGCTTAAAAGTGTTAAGTCAGAACCACAACAAGAGTTACAGGGTGAAAAATGTATTTATTTATTTGTTCATATGTTACCTCAATGCAGAAAATGCCCTAGGCGACCGCCTATATCTTGCCTACGCCTTAAACCGGCCCTAGATGTGATGTTAGTAGTGAAATATATTGGTAGATTTGATAAAAGTTAATGCCCACCAACCAGCAGCAGAAGCACACACCCACACAGGATCATTTAGCATTGATCCCATTAGTGTTTAGCTGCTACCAGAGTGGGATTTACTGCTACAACCAGATGGTTTAGACTCCAAATATAATCCAAACATTCTTTAAATCTTCTGTGCATAATTAGATTCTCAGGTTTATGTTGCTGTTGTTGACTTGAGGGACGCTGTGTGGAACTACTGTAGCAGTCTGTGGTTTGGCTCTGAGAGTTCGCTCGAGGCTTAAAGCTGCATCTCTCTCCCGAAAGAATACCAAGAATACGTTTTCGGGAACTAATTGTTGCCTCAGGGGGAATTTAGGGAGATCTTCGCAATGAACTCACCAGCTGTCAGCGAGCTTTATGCCAACAAATTGGGTCCAAAAAAGTTGTTTGAATAGCTTCACTTTCACTTTGCAATGTATTCAAACTTGGTGAGTGTTGCCTTGGAACAATTCAGCATGTTGCAAATTGTCTACACTATGTGTATATCTCCCTGCCTGTAGGGTGATGTGTTTGAATAAAGGTTGGATTTGAAGCTGGATTAGAAGATTGGGAGCGATACAATCATCAAACACAAGACTTTCACCCAGGAGACCGCTGCTTGTGTCTCGTGTTCACAACATTCAGTGTGATTTTCACTGTACAAACGTAGTCATTTTAAGCCCAACCATGTTGGTTTTTCCTAAACCTAATTACAGTGGTGTATTGCCTGACCCTAAGCACAGGTTTTTGTTTACTTCACAACATTAAGCACCTGTTTACTGCGACCGAGGAGTGACGCTGAGAGGTCTGACAAAGCGTCAGTATATGGCGAGTTGGGGTGAGAATGCACTACTATCTTAATGAAACATGGACATGATTCACTACATGTTGCCGGTTTCACGCTATTCTTCTGATTAACAGTTGGTAACCAGTAATGTACTATAAGAAGCATAGCAAAGCAGCTGTAAGCATATCTTTTGTAGTTTATAAGAAAACTCCACAGGCCACCTTTCACTTACTCTTTAAAGGTGGTGCCCTGTGACTGGCAAAGCTGCCACCTCGCTGTCAGAACTGAAGAAGCTTTTCACACGAGCGTCGAAAAGTCTTGTCTGAAAAGGTAGAGTTAATTATCCATCTTCCTTCCCTCAGGTCTCTCCTCCACCTCCACCTCTGTGTGGGATGATCCATGGGTGGTGCAGGCTCACACGCTCACCGTGCGACTCCTCTGATCAGCGAGAGCTGGATTCATCTGAGCAGCCGGAGACCTTGGCACCAGGCTGCGCTCTGAGCTGTTATCTATCAGCCAAATGTCAGCCGCAACCCTGTGGTCTCTCAGATGAGAAATTAAAAGAAAGGCAGGGGGAGTGAAAGCAAGGGAGGAAGGAGAGATGTGGTTTGCCAGAATTATATCTGTTACATGGATATAACTTGGAAAAAGTGGCTATTGCTTCATAAATAACCTACACTAGTGGTTATCCTTGAATCCTCTTTTATTGTGAAATATGTGCAGTTTTTTTTCTCTTCTTTGCAAAGATCTTTTGGTTCCAGCAAGAGCATGCTCATATTTTCAATCTTACAGTTTTACTCTGGATAATTATGATCTTTTGACATAAAAAAAAATATTTCTATTACAGTTAATGTTTTATGCCTTATGAAGAACCATGAAAATGATTAGCCTACTGTCTCAGTGCACGGATTCAAGTCACTTTAACCATCTCAGTCATTGTTTTCTTTACATCAGTCATAAACATGTTTACATATATATTTATTGTGCCATAAAATGATATTTTTTCTTGTGTTATTTGTCCAACCATATGTTCTGTTGTTATAATTCCTGGTTTTATTTGTTATATGTTATATACTGTTATCTACGACGGAGTATTAGGGCCACATTGAATCTGAGATTCAAGAATAAAGTCATATTACGAGAAAAAAGTCGTAATTTAATGAAAATAAAGTCATACTATTTCAAGAAAAAAAGTCGCAATATTACGAGAATTAAGTCATAACTTTACGAGGAAAAAAAGTTGTTTCCTCCTCCACAAAAAAGGAAATTTCCCTCAGGTTTGTGTGGTTCTTTCTTTGGAATAAATGCAGTTTCTTGTGCAATCTTTTCAAGGTCCTGATACATATGATAATGTGGTGCTGATGGACTTCTGACTTTATTCTCGTAATATTACGACTTTTTTTCTCGTAAACATCTGACTTTATTCTCATAATATTACAACTGTTGTTCTCGTAAACTTATGACTTTATTTTCAAAATCTCAGATTTATTTTTTTTCCTCAATGTGGCCTTAATACTCTACCCTACAACAATGATAAATAAAAATTAGTTATGAGTTATTCATTTCCATTTTAAAAAATACAATGGGAGCCACTGGAGAGGGGCTAAAGAGCCACATGTGGCTCGACCCCCGCTATAGGTATTAATTCCACCTAAAACGTTTGCTCTCAAAACAGCAAAGGTGAGACATAATTCACGCATAGTTATGGCTGTATAAACTGATTTAGCTGGTTACTGTATTAGAGGTGGATCACTGTAAACTCTCTACCAGATATTACTTGTGAGCTGGTTTTGTAGACATGACTGGTGTCAGCACAGTCATCTGTAATATTGGCTCCATGGTAAACTCAACATGGCTTTTGTCACATATAGAAAAGGTAGTCAGATTAATTTTTTTCACACACACTTAACATTCAGCTATAAGCAGCATTACTAAAATATTTCAGCTCAAAGCATTTATGCAACAGCCTGTTTTGCTGTTTCTTAATATCACATCAACTGCTTCAAGGCACGGGCATTTCTAAGTTTAAAGGGATACTTTTGGGAAATATGCTGACTTGTTGTCCAAAAAAAACAATATCAATTTTGTTTACTACCACAAAAGTGCACCCTTTCTCTGTGGTCTTTCATTTCTATTATGCACTGATCGAGACAGAACATCAACTGTCAAGCTTGAACGGGTATCTGTAATCAAAAATGAACCCAGAACTCTGGCTTTGAAATGCAGACTGCAGGTATTCCCGGTCATATGTGGTGCTGCAGAGTGTTGGGTGCCAGATCAGGCAGATTGGCTCTATCTGCTCGCCAACATGCAGTCATCTGAATGTCCAGATTTTTAGAAAGCCACTGCGATTCATGATTGATGTCCCTGCAGATTATCTGACTAGTCAGTTGCAGTGAGCGAAATGATAGGCCTGTACACTGCCTCTCTGTGTGTGTGTGTGTGTGTGTGCGTGTGTGTGTGTGCGTGTGTTTCTGCCTGTTTGTGTAAATCATCTGGAACTGTGTCATCTGTCCATCCGCAGCTGCCACTTACGCAGCAGCTCAGCTAAATGTGATCCCACGTCAGATCCAGTAATCAATCACAAACAAACCCAGTGGGGGTATTTTTAAATGTCGATCAATATGATGTTGTGAAGTGAGGCAGATCAGGAGTCGATTGTTAAGTACAAAAGGATTCTACCTGAATCTTTTCGCTTTGATATCATGATGAGCTCAACAGAAATAACTTGCTTCAGTGTGGCGGTCCTCGAACTTTTTTGGGGGCCACAGACCCCTTAAAGGGGAGAAGATTTTCATCTTCATTTTTAATCATAACACCGATTATGCATAATACTTACTAACATTTGTACTGTAAGATGCCATTGGAGCTATTCGTATTCTAAAACTTTTCAACCTAAATACTTCAGACCTGTTTCATAGTGATAAACGGAGAAACATCTCAATGTGAATCATGTTAATACCACTTTGTTTTGATCTGATATTCCGGGTGCTTTGTAATCAGACGTCGCTTTAGCTTGGCCGGACTTTGTTCGCAAGCACCTGAAGAAACATGATGCTTTTTGGTTTTCTCTGGTTGCTGTTGCTCGATATAACTCTCGTCATATTTTCTCAAGTTAGCTAGTTTTGGCTTAGCGTCACTTGACGATATGGACTGATTCAAGTATTTCTCCATACTTTAATAAGCTAAGCTAAGCAACAGCAGGAACGGTTCGTTGTGCCCTCAGTGAAGTGGCTGATTCATGACAGATTGACGTGATGTGTCACAATCATATTAGAGTTTCTATTGGCCCAAAGCTAATGTGAGTTGGAGTGATGGACACAATATGCTTGCTCTATTGGGGCAAATGGTCCCCATCTGTATATGTATTTCAACGATATAGCACAATTTTATAATTCATAGCAAATTATTTCGCAGACCCCCCTGAGAGAGTGCTACGGACCCCCTGGGTGTCCAGTGATTCTGGGTAATATCTGTGTTAAAATCTGAGAATTCAAAGTTTTACCCCGAATAACATGTCACATCTCTCTCCCCTTTGGTTTGTATGTTTTTCTACATCAAAAAAAGAGCTCCTTTGTAGATTGGTTACAGATCATTTTCATGCTGCCATCTTGTTGAAAAGTAAAAGGCTGAACCCAGTTCTTAACGCATGTTCAGAGTCTGTGGTTCTCCTCACAGCCTGTCGACGTTCTTTCTATTCTTTAAACACCATGAAAGCGTCTCCGCAGGGGAGCTGCTCACGTAGAAAATTGGATAGACTAGAGAGCAAATTTACACAAGTGCTGCCCGTTTTATCTTCCAGATCTGTTTACAGAAGGTTAAACCATATTAAGATGTGTAAAATCAGTTTGCATTTTTATATTCAGGTCAGGATGACACAACTCTTCTTTCTTTCATTATCAAACTATACATGTTAGTGTCAAACTCAAAGGATTTTTGTTTCAATACTTGTCAAGGAGGCATTTCTCCTTCACATCAGCTTATTTGAGAAACAGCAAGATTGTAATTTTGTTTTTTAGAAATGGGATGCACTATAGTGACATTTTATAGTTGAAGTTAGTTAATAAAAGAGGAGGAAGAAGAAGAAGAAGATTGGCTTGACCCTAAAAGACGAGGCTGATGGCAACAGATGTGGAATGACAAAACACATTTCTCTTGGACTGTCATATTGATGCAGAGCTTCTCTCTACTGTTAAATGAGGTGGAATGAAAGTAACACTTAGAGTCCAATGCAATCCATACAGCAGCCCTGCAACAAATACTGCCTTTGTGAATTTAACACAGCTTTCTGTTGAGACTTATGAGGGGTGGTAGTAACAAAAAGTAATTGGTGATAATGGAGGTGATGAAAACGCATGCAAATTGAAAAATAGAGTTAAAAATGTACCATTGATTGGATTCATTTAAAGCCAATTTGATTAAAACAGTCGTTATATGATGAAAACAGAGGCATGTTTCATAATTTTCCTCGTCCTACATTCATCATTCATAATTCACAACACTAAATTGCTGTTTATCATTGAGGAAAGTGGCCTCTAGGCTGGGAAACATAATTAGAAAAACAAATGGAGGGGAGGAAAACGTGCTACGAATTAATAATGAAAGTGGTGAAATGTATGTGAATTTTAAAAATAGAGTGATGAATTGTCAATTGATTTGTTAAACTTGATTGACATTTATTTGAAACAGTGTTGCTCTGATAATCAACCGGGCTGTGTTACTGTCTACCATTCATCATTCACAAAACCCAACTGACATTTTTCCTATACAGGATGCAATTTCTTTTTACTACCGCCCAAAATGCCAATCAAAAACCACGCCCACTGACTGAATTTACTGTTTCTCAGACCACTAATGAGACAAGAATTGATCCGAACCGCCCATGGTCCAAGCCGAATCAGCAAACTTTTTCTGTTGCTGACGTCATCAAGGTTAGACTGAGCGCTGTCACTGGCTATCAGCCCGCTGTGGTTCACACTGGCTGAGTTTGAGTTGCTATACAGCCGCTAAGTGAAGGTCTTTCTCCAGAGCTGCCGCCAGTTCTCCTCCTGGCCAAATCGTGTCCTGAGGCGGAGGGACCATTGGGTGCGCTCATGGATGTATAAAGAGAACTGGATACAGCATTGGAGGCGGGCGCCTGTTCGTTGAGAGTTTCTCAGTGGTGCTGCATGAAGCCAAAATGCCAAAATGCCAAAAAATAAAATACTTGGATCTTCCAGCAATCTTCAGCATCCATTGGACCCATAGATCAGGCGCAGTAACATCCTCTTTAACCCCGCCTCCCTCCCTTTCGATCCAGCTTCGGTCTGGGTCTCATTCACATGAACGGAGGAAGGGAAATAACTCTTTTACTATTTTATAACTTTTAGGACCTAATGATTTAAATGCGGGCTATTCAAGTGAAAACATTATCCACTGAGTTATTCACGTCTCTTTCCCAATGTAAGTCTATGGGGAAAAGTCTTTTTGGGCCCAATGGAATCAAGTGACGGACACGGAAGTTGTAATTCCTCCGTTTGGCCACTATGAATATTTGCTTCAAAGCCTGCCACTCTTCCTGGGGGCTTGGGTGTGCTAGCTATCTAAACACAACAATTGCCTGTTTTGTGATTCTGTATTGATTCTCAAAAACACTATCCATTTTTAATTAATAGTTTACATGCAGTGGTTCATTTTGGTGTGTTTTGATGTTACAGGGACTGCGATAAAAGCAAATGCAGATCCCACTGTTGTGATTGCATAAAAAAGTAAACTCAGATTTTATGCATATGCTGGTCTGTTCTTTATACTATGAGAGTTTTCCTAAAATTAGATTTAAAAAATCGCAATATATCTAATAAATGCCAGTCGGGTATTGTGAATGATGAGTGGTAGACAGTAACACAACCCAGTTGATTATCAGAGCAGCACTGTTTCAAATAAAATGTCAATCAATTTCAATTTCAATATTTGTTTCAATTCACATGCATTTCATCACCGCCATTATCTATTTGTAATCATCACTTCCATTTTTTTCCAATAATATCTTCTTACTCCCACCTTTGAGGCCACTTACCTTAATGATAAACTGCAATCTCGTGTTGTGAATGATGAATGTAAGACAGGAGAAAATGATGAAACACGCCTCTGTTTTCATCATATCATCACTGTTTTAATCAAATTGGCTTTTCATTAATCAAATGATAATATAACAGTTCATAATTAATCACTCCAGTTTTCATTTCACATCCATTTTTATCAGTTGTTACTTCCACCCCTCATAGAGACGGTCAGAGATGTATTGATATAACTCTTTGGTGGTTGCAGTATTGCATCAACTCTTTTTTGATATCGGCCAAAATGTGTCCATAACAATGCCGGTAGGTTATGTTGCCTCGGTGTACCCGGGTCCAGACCTCGAAGTAAAGCTATATGCTTCTTTATCCTGTCAAAATATTAAGCTGTAACCGACATACATCTGGTAAATCAACAAAAATCCAGCAGTGAGCCTTCTCAAACTCAGCAGACAGCCAGGAATAATATCCACAGGCTAACAAGCACTGAGAATATACTATGACTGCCACAGAGTATGTATACGAGAGCTGGTATCAGCAGCCGAGTCGAATCACGTCGAGCATACACGACGAGTTCGTAGTACTGAACAGTCTCAGCAGTGAGTGCATACAGCTACTATACGGTAAGCCCCGAGGGGAAAACACGTCAGTCAGTCACCTTGTCACACGGCACTCGAGGGAGTTTGTAATATTAGTTAAGGTTGTATATGCTTCCATTTATACAGCAGGCAGGAGAAGGCCAGAGACTTTGTCAGTGTCAGACTTAGAGTGCGAGCATATGGCTTTATCCTAGACGCAGTACGTACGTACCATTGCAGATCCGGTATGTATTGAACTTGCAAAAGTATCAGTGAAAAACAGTGTTCATTTTTGTGTAATCCATAGCACGGAGTATCAAAAACTGACCAAAAGTTAGAATTCAATGCTTGAACAGCTTCATACTCCTCTTTACTGATCAGACAGTTCCTGATTTAAATCAAAACTTTGCTCATTTTTAGTGAGGTATTGAAAAATGTATCATTACCAGCCACGACAGCGTGTGGCTGATATTGTTTTCACCTTGTGAGTCCTCATCATGGCAAAATATGGTCCTGGAGACACCTACTGTAGCAGGAATGACCACAGAAGCAGTTTTAAGTACCTTGTCAGGAGTTTATTTTTCTGTCTGTCAGATTTTGTGACCACGATAGCTTCACAACCGCAGGCGTGTCTGTAGCAGTGGTTAGCACTGTCGCCTCACATTAAGGAGGTCCCCGGTTCCATCCCCGGTCTGTTTGTTCTCCCCGTGTCCAGGGTCACAGGTATCCTCCCACCACCGAAACATGTATCCCCATCAGGAAGGTCAAACCTATTCCATATCAAATATGCTGACTGCGTATCTGCTGTGGCGACCCCTAACGGGAGCAGTCGAAAGACCAACAACAACAACAATAGCGTCACAACCGTGCGAGATGCAGTCACGAAATTTTACATGTGTGTAGGTGACATCAAAATGAAGGCTGAGCTCAAAGATGGTTGTGGTCCCGGGCCGATTTGGTGTCGCGGCTGGTGTGATGCCATCACATGATGGTCTCTAGTTTTGGTATTAATACCAAAACTCATGTATTGTATCGGAACTAAAGAAAAATTTCAAAGGTTAATCAGCCCTTCTCTTAAAAATCTCTACCTCCTTTATAACTGAATTAACTGTATGACAGTGTTGGTCGGTTGGTCCACACCTTTTTGTTTCTCTCAGAATGAATTATAATAACTTTGATCCCCTGGCTTGTCATGTAGTGCCATCATTGGGTCATAAATTTGATTTGTAGCTGTACTTTGCATTTTGTGCTATGTAGCCTGTGTTTGAGTCTTGTGATGATTGATGGGAATGATAGGAAATGGCTGAGGCGCTTGAGCTAGGCCTATATCATATTTCAGGTTAGAAATTTCAACTTTAAACAGGTCTCCACACTTGTAATTGAATTACCTTTGTAATAGCTTTTGTACTGATAGTAAAGGCATAATGCATTTTTGTAGACAGTATATATCAAAACATTAAACTATGCGTCCTTTTAATTAAAAAATCTAAATGACTGGAGTTATGCTTATGTCCTTGTCAGTTAAATGTCCCCTGGAGCACGGGAGTCTACCACTCAGAAGCAAATGAGACACTCTTCCTTGCAGATGAACAATCAGAGTTGCATTTAAAAGTTAATCAGTGGGGGTATGCTCAGTGTTGCATGACTCATTAAGGTGCGACTTCAGTCTGAGAGTGTTAATGTTTTACTCTAATAGTTCCACTTCACTGCAGTCTGTCTGCTCCCACTAACTGTTCATCTATTGCCCGCTGACCTCAAATCCTCTCTCACATACTGGGCCACAAACATGAGGTTATGGTATATTCATTTTGTAAAAAGTAGACAAGCTGTGCACTCTGCTGATTGAAATGTGATGATGATACTTTTCTTCAAGTTGACTGTCAGTACATGAGTGTGAGCCCATGTTAAAAGAAATAAATACAGTATACACGTTCTGAATGGGTCTAGCTTTATGTCCTATTGTTATGGTCAGAGTATTACAAGGCATTTAAAAATAGATAGATAGATAGATGTACATTATTGATCCTGAATTGGGAAATGATTGTGTTACAGCAGCAGGTTATCCAGGCAATGCACCGGAACAGTACATAAAATATACATGTCAACAATAGAGAGAATACAAAATATAAAGAATATTGGAATAAACTATAAATATGTACCCGAATACTACAACTAGCATACAAATTTTAAATTATAAACATAGAATAATCCACTATATACATTAGCAAGTGTGCAATAACATACTATATACATTAGCAAAGTGTGCAAGATACTATATTCATTAGCAAAGTGTGCAAGTTACAATGCTTTGTTCTTAAATACAAAATAATTGAGGTAGTAAATGTGCAAATGTAGATGTGCAAGAATCTTACAGGACTAAAACAGAATAGAGTCTGGTTGAGACAGAAACTATAAAGCTGAGAGTTCTCTGTTAGACAGAGGTGAGGTGTTGTAGAGAGTTATTGCTTTAGGCAAGAAAGATTTCCTGTATCGGTCCTTGTGACGGCGAGGCTGAATCAGTCTGTTAGAGAAAGAGCTCTGTTGTCTGTCCAGTAGGTGATGGAGAGGGTGGTCAGGGTTATGCATGATGGATAACAGTTTGTTCAGTGTCCTCCTCTCCACCACAACGTCAAAAGTGTCTGGTTTGTAGCCAAAAGAGAAAAAAGAATCAATTATAATCAGGGTTGGAAAATATCACCATCCATGAGCCAAATGCTGGTAAAATATGCAAGTGGCTGCTAGATTTGCTTCACTCACCAGCCAAAAAAACAATGGCAATCTATTGAGTGTCTGCTAGACTTTGGAATCCACCAGACACAGTGGCAGGTTTACAAAAAAGTTTATTTCCCAAACTGATTATAAGTATATGGGAGTTTCTCATGTCAACACCTGAAAGGATGTGAAATTAGACCTGAGCTGTTTCCTAACACGGTTCAGATGAAATGGTTCAGGTATACATATATCAGGCAGCGAGTATTTGAGAAACACAGCCGGGGAAGTGATTCTGTCTACTGCTGGCTGGAGGCTAATGCGGTTGTGTCAAGAAGGTAACCGTCAAATTGTGAAAAAGTGTGCTAACTGCTATCAGTCACACCGGAGGAGCGGATGGGCCACGGCTCCAATGTTTTGAATTTGGACTGCTGTTACCCATTTTAAACGCTAACTGTCAGTGCTACATATTGCTCCTTAAAGTCTGGAGTTCTTCAATCCACTTTAACGATGAAAAGGAAAAACTGTTGCTGTTGGCCGTAAAACCAAAACAATAAGCTGACAGACGCTAAAAGGAGAGCAGAGTTGGGTGATCATTCTCTGTGGGTTCACTATGAGCATTTCACATTACACGCAGTTGTTTGACCCGCTGTGAATATAAAACTATTTACAGTATTAGTGCAGCTTTAAACATAAATGGCTTTTGTTTTTAATGCCTACCTGTTATGAGCCCATTTATCTTACATTCGATGAAAACTGATGACTCTTGAGCTTTTAGTCATACGCAGTTAAGCCTATTAAATTAAGTGTTTAAGCCTTGTTAAGCCTTCAGAATGATTAGTTAGCCATGAAATGTGGTAATTTACTTGTGAGTCGGCAGCCTTCTTTATTTTGGGAACTCTTGTCCTGAGGCAAAGTGCCCTGGCCACACTGATCAGCTAAAGGGAGTAGCCATAGGCTTACAGTGAAGCTGCATTTCTGTCTGTCTGACTCACACACACAGTGTCACACACAGAGCTGTTATCATAATGCAGTAGTTAATCTCACAGCGGTCATCTCGTCATTAACACATTAATTGCCCTGCCACCAAGAGAGAATCCATCTCCGTCCGTCCCTGGGATAGCAGCGCTGGGCGTTCAGCTGAGAGCTTCTGCAGTTCAAATTGAAAACTGTGATAATAGCAGAAATCATTAGCTCTGCGTGTGTTCTCGGAGAAGCCATTGTGTTCGTTGGCTCTCTTTTTTTTTGCTCTCTCAGTCATTCACTTTCTTTCTCACACAGTGAACTTTCTGTATCTCTTCCCTGCTGCTCAGCTCATTGTGCAGCACGCATCGCTCTCTATTATAATACAGTTTGGCTTCTCAATGTTTCCCATTGGTGAATTCCTCTAATTACTGTCATCGATCATGTTCACACACGTACACACACGCAGTTACACAAACACACACGAGTGCACGCACGTGTACACAAAGTCTGCTCAGCCACACGGACAAAACTGTACAAATGTTTGCTGTATCAACGTTTTTTCAGTAGCAGAGATGAACACAATCTCTCAGGGTTATCTCTCTGTAACAGCAAGAGGGAGTTTGAATCTGGCTTGGGGCCCTTCTGTGTGGAGTTTGCATGTTCTCCCCGTGTTAGCGTGGGTTTTCTTCGGGTTCTCTGGCTTCCTCCCACAGTTCAAAGACATGCAGGTTATAGGTTAATTGTTGACTCTAAATTGCCTGTTGGTGTGGATGGTTGTCTGTGTCTATGTGTCAGCCCTGTGATAGTCTGGCGACCTGTGCAGGGTGTACTCCGCCTTGGCCAGCTGGGATCTGCTCCAGCAGCCCCACAACCCTGAATAGAATAAGCGGTTACAGATAATGGCTGGATGGTATTGGGGTTGGTTAATAAACTTGTGACAACACCGAAGTTACAGATTACACTGGACATTTTACAAGAAAAGATGAGGCTCAATATATGTAGAGCGATTACACTCAGCTAATTATTTTTTTCATTGATCCGCTTTAATTTGCGCACTATGAAACCGAACCAGACTAAATAGAAAGTGAACCAAAAATATAAATTTCACTATGATTCAGACTAGCCAACGGGACTATGAGAGACTATGGCTTGTGGGAGCGCCTGTAGTTAAAAGCAAGTATATCTCCGGCTCAGAGGGAAGTGAGAGAATATTTTTGGGGGGTGAATTGACCCTTTAAAAACTATGTTTAATGTCCTTTTGTTGTAAACTGTGACAGGCAGATTTTAATAGATAAACCCATAGATAAACCACAGAAGCTGTAATGTCATCATCTTAAAAAGAACCACAGCTCTCATCATATTGGGTTTTACTTTCATGTTGTTTTCTCCACACGACCGCTTGATCACTGCACTACATGACCAAAACAAACAGTATGTGGCCTCTCTATCATTACACTCGTTCTGTATGTATATTTTGGAACCTCCTGCAGGGATTTGCTCCCATTACAGTATTAGTGAGGTCCACCACTGATGAGGTCTGTCTCATAGAAGGTGTGTGTTGGTTGGGTTGAGGTCAGGACTCTGTGCAGGCCAAGGTCAAGTTCTTCCACACCAAAATCATTTCTTTATGGACCTGTCTTTGTGCACATGGGCATTGTCATGTGTTGAAACAGGAAAGAACCAAACACAAACTGTTGCCACTAAGTTGGGAGCAAACTATTACCTGAATGTCTTTGTATCATTTAACATTACATTTTATGACTAAAGACAAGGGGTATGTAGCTATGGGACGCCCTCATATGCCCACACATGTGTATTTTCACAAGAGAAATGGCAACATTAATTAGTCCTTACTTGTGATTTTTTATATTATTATAGTTTGCTTTCTGTCCAATACTAAAGATACTCATTCCCTGAACTTGTTATCGTGTCCAATAGCATCCCCAAATCTTAAAATGTTCCGTTATTTCACTGTGCTTTTTCCCTTTCCTTTAGTGAGTTATATAGTTTGTTGTGCATGTAAAATGGCAAAGTTACAAAGCCCAAAGTCGACACCAAAGGGAGTTACTCTCCCACACAGAAACACTGCTTCTGAACTGCCTGAAACAAAGTTGGAGCCTATAACAAAATCATAGAGTTTATATTTACTGGTACCGCAATGATTCTTCAATTTGTCAATTATCAGAAAGATTTATCAACAAATGCAGAATTTTGATGATCACTTAATTGGATTTTCTTCATTTTATATAATCTTAAATTAAAAGGTCGGACAAAACAAGCAATTTGAAGACATCATGTTGGGCTCTGTTAACCTGGCATGTGCATTTTACCAATTTTTTATGGTATATTAAGATGAGATGCTTGAGATGAGAGTATTCAACAGTTGCAGCCCTATAATCTCTAATATCAAACCATAAACTGAAATGAACTACCGTCATTGAGGACAGAGCTTGAAAGATTGAAAAGGAAATCATTAAGTGATAAACGTCTTCCTCTGAAAACCATGCATATGCTATCAGATGCTGTTGATTTTTATCTCGGTTTCCCGGGCTGCTGTTTTGCTGAAAGTGCTGTGTCACTTTCAGAACGCAGAGTGCTGACTCCATCTGTGATTTCACTCAGCTCCGCTTTAACCTCAATTGCTCCTCTGATATTCACTGTATTCTCTGTCTTACTGATTCATTTCCAAAGACCATTTTCCAAGTCAGTTTTCATTTTCCAAGTGCATCGGCCCATTTTCAGCATCGTGAATTACTTTGACATTATTAATTCTATCACCCGGCACACACTTAGTCGCAGTTTCAAATTAAAACTGCACAATGGTTTCTTTTCTGCGAGCGGACAGCCCTCAGTTTTCCCTGGTCAGCCTTTAAAACGCTTCAGTTACTGGTTAATAAAGCAGAAGGAATATTTGGCTCTTACCTGCAGCAGATTTTAAGGAAGGCTCAGCTTGGAAATTCTGCCAAAACCACATAGTGCCATTCGTCAACACAGTGACCTCAGAGCACAGTTCATTTGCAGTTGATATCGTCACCGTTTTGTACTTGTGATTTATCACTCGGGCAACCGAGTTCGCCTCCGCAGGAGCTCAAACAGAGCGTTTCAGACAGAAGCTTCAGCACGGCCGGTATGAGAAAAGTAAAGCTTTTTTGGAACATAACAGCATGTAAACATGTTCTAGTAGAAACCCAAACTACATATGCAACTGAAAATAAGCATAATAGGTCCCCTTTAACATTACAAAAAACGCAATGAAAGAATCTATCACAAAAAAGTATTGACAGTTAATTCAGTACAGTTGAGATGCAAAGCGCTAAAAAAAGCTGAAACTATCAGACCGCATTGAGGCTCATTGTATTTATTCTATCAATGTAAACATTAAAAACAGGTTTTCTTCTTCTTGGTAACCTCTACCGTCAGATGACTGTTTGTTAAACCTTAAACCTTTGTTAAACCTTCTGATGCCTGTTTGAGGAAGACTGGAGAATGTTCTCATTCAGTGTTATTGTAATAGTGTTTTTTTTGTGATATACAGTAACATAATAGTCCTCAGTGGTGCCACTCTGTGGTCAACTAGTAATTAGCAGGTCCCACAATCTCAGACAGTCAGACTTAAATAGATAGAGATAGATTTCAAACATGTTACAAATAATAAGAAAACTAAACCAATAAAATGAACAGTAAACATATAAAGTAAATTCTAAATAAATTATACATATAAAATATATACTGTATATATATATATATATATATATATATATACAGTACAGTACAATATATATATATATATATATTCAGACAAAAAAAGTCTGAAAAAAAATATCTGAAAAATGTCTTAAAAAAAATATCTTAAAAAAAAGTCTGAAAAAAAGTCTGAAAAAAAGTCTCAAAAAAAAGTCTGAAAAAAAATATCTGAAAAATGTCTTTAAAAAAATATCTGAAAAATGTCTTTAAAAAAATATCTGAAAAATGTCCGAAAAAAAAAAGTCTGAAAAAAAAGTCTGAAAAAAAATATCTGAAAAAAAAGTCTGAAAAAAAGTCTGAAAAATAGTCTGAAAAAAAATATCTGAAAAAAAGTCTGAAAAAAAATAAGATCTAAAAAAATGTCCGGAAAATCATATCTGAAAAATAGTCTGAAAAAAAATATCTGAAAAAAAGTCTGAAAAAAAAGTCTGAAAAAAAGTCTGAAAAAAAAGTCTGAAAAAAAATATCTGAAAAATGCCTTAAAAAAAATATCTGAAAAATGTCTGAAAAAAAGTCTGAAAAAAAATATCTGAAAAATGTCTTAAAAAAAATATCTGAAAAATGTCTGAAAAAAAGTCTGAAAAAAAATATCTGAAAAATGTCGGACAAAAAAATATCTGAAAAATGTCCGAAAAAAAAAAGTCTGAAAAAAAATGAGATCTAAAAAAATGTCCGGAAAATCAGATCTGAAAAATGTCGGACAAAAAAAGTCTGAAAAAAAATATCTGAAAAATGTCTTAAAAATATATCTGAAAAATGTCTGAAAAAAAATATCTGAAAAATGTCGGACAAAAAAAGTCTGAAAAAAGATATCTGAAAAAAAAGTCTGAAAAAAAGTCTGAAAAATAATATCTGAAAAAAAAGTCTGAAAAATAGTCTGAAAAAAAATATCTGAAAAAAAGTCTGAAAAAAAATAAGATCTAAAAAAATGTCCGGAAAATCATATCTGAAAAATAGTCTGAAAAAAAATATCTGAAAAAAAGTCTGAAAAAAAAGTCTGAAAAAAAGTCTGAAAAAAAAGTCTGAAAAAAAATATCTGAAAAATGCCTTAAAAAAAATATCTGAAAAATGTCTGAAAAAAAGTCTGAAAAAAAATATCTGAAAAATGTCTTAAAAAAAATATCTGAAAAATGTCTGAAAAAAAGTCTGAAAAAAAATATCTGAAAAATGTCGGACAAAAAAATATCTGAAAAATGTCCGAAAAAAAAAAGTCTGAAAAAAAATGAGATCTAAAAAAATGTCCGGAAAATCAGATCTGAAAAATGTCGGACAAAAAAAGTCTGAAAAAAAATATCTGAAAAATGTCTAAAAAAAAATATCTGAAAAAAAATATCTGAAAAATGTCGGACAAAAAAAGTCTGAAAAAAGATATCTGAAAAAAAAGTCTGAAAAAAAGTCTGAAAAATAATATCTGAAAAATGTCTTAAAAAAAATATCTGAAAAAAAGTCTGAAAAAAGATATCTGAAAAAAAAGTCTGAAAAAAAATATCTGAAAAATGTCTGAAAAAAAGTCTGAAAAAAAAGTCTGAAAAAAAGTAAGATCTAAAAAAATGTCGGGAAAATCATATCTGAAAAATGTCTGAAAAAAAATATCTGAAAAATGTCGGACAAAAAAAGTCTGAAAAAAAATATCTGAAAAAAAAAAAAAAATTTGCGGGCTGCACTAACATTAAACTTTCATATCAAGGTGGGGGCCACAAAATATCGTCTTGCGGGCCGCAATTGGCCCCCGAGTTTGAGACCCCTGATTTAGAGCGAGCACAAGCGCGAGCCCGACGCTGACTTTCGTTGACTTAACGGCCACAGGTGTTGCTGTTAACAAGCAATTCTGAAAGTTACAAATAGTCCCTTTAATATTTTGGTCTCCCTCTTTCCTCTCAAAAAATAGAGGAGGAGCAACCTCCTCTTCCTCTACGGACCAGCCTCCACTGTTTAAAACATCAGAAAACAAACCAACAGGCTGCACAGCCAAAGGCAGGCTATACTATAATATCTAATTTAAGTCCCTGTTTTAGTGCCACAAGCATGGAGAGCAGGAGCGCATGTTGTTGGTAAGCAACGCGACGAGGCGCTGCGTCACTTCCTGTTAGGGGACGGTCAGAGAGTCGAGAGAGAGCAGCCAGTCTGCGCTTCTGTCGCTGTAGTAACGGAGAGACACCGAGCAGCAGCAGGTCACCTCAGCACCGCAGCAGGACGGACAAAACAAGACAGAAATAACCAACAAACACTGCTGGGAAGGTATTTTTTCTGAACTTGACGTCGTTTGGAACTATTTTGGAGCAGGAGCAGAAAAACAACTTTTGTAATTTTATTTTTTTTCGTGGAGGAAAATAGCTTTTCGTGTGGACCAAGTCGTTTTTTAAGTTCTGGTGTATTCCGCCTGTGCTTGCTTACTTGTGGAGCTGCTTGTTGGCTGTTTGGTGAGGCGGACACCAGAGAAGGAGCCACCTGACCTCGTGGAAAAATAAGACCGCAGCTAATGACACGCAGGACGCTGAAAGTCCTTAACGCGTCTCATCGCTAAGCTCTCCAAAACGTAGCGGCACCAGTTCGCCGCGCGGCTTGTTTACGCGTCCGCGTCGTGAAGTGACGCACCGCTTCTGCAACGTGAAGTTTTGCAGAATCCAATTACTGATATCTAAATTATGGTAAGTGCTAATTAATTTGTGTCAGCTGGTGAATTTGCATTAGTTGGGACTTAATTTGTTGCACCCCTTTTCATTGCCTCCATCCAGTGCGTAATAAGCAGGTCATCATAACCAGACCAGCATGGATGTAACCGGAGTGCACGTCCTGAAGCGGTCGTGATGCAAAGCGCCGGTCTAATCCCGGGGCTCCAGCCCGCAATGCCTGCTCTCCAGTGGCGGCTGGTGGAAATCTTTCTTGGTGGGGCTGTGGTGCCACATCCAATCAATTTCAGCAAACATCCCGGTATGATTTAATGCAAAAAAAAGTGAAGGTATCAAAAACACATTGCAATTAAATAACTAACAATTATTTTATTCCAACAGGAAGAGTAAAGAATGCTTTGGAAAAACACAACAGTATAAAATGTACTCAGTGGTGGAATGTAACTAAGTACTTTAAGCTAAATAAAATTTTGAGGTACTTTACTTGAGTATTTCCATGTTCTGCTACTTTCTACTCAACTACACCTCAGAGGGAAATACTTTTTACTCCACTACATTTATCTGACAACTTTAGTTACTTTACAGATTCAGATTATTAAAGGTCCCATATTATGCTAATTTTCAGGATCATACTTGTATTCTGTGTTTCTACTAGAACATGTTAACATGCTGTAATTAAAAAAAAACACTCTATTTTCTTCATACTGTCAGCCTGAATATACCTGTATTTACCCTCTGTCTGAAACGCTCCGTTTTAGTGCATTTCGACGGAATTGCGACAAAATAGCAACAGAATTGCGTTGCTAGGCAACAGCTTGGGTCCATGTGTACTTCCTGTCAGCTGATGTCATTCACATACACTGCAACAGGATATAAACTGGGACACATTTAGAATGTTTACATTTAAATCTGTGTAAAGGATCTAAATATTGTACATTTGTGACATCACAAATGGACAGAAAACCTGACAGCTTGTTTCAAATGCAGAGTTTCTGAATACGGGCTGTGTGTATTTCCCTGTGGATTGAGCGTTTCGGTACTTTCACAGTATTTATATAGCACTTAAACCTGTTTTATAATTAAAAAACATGAAAATCTCACTTTTTTATAATATGGGACCTTTAATACAAAATATAATGTCATTACAATCAAATTACACATATTACTGGGTGCATTCCATATTTAAAACACACAAATATTGACAATTTGTATTCTTATTCTTATTCTTATTATTAGTAGTAGTAATGTTTTTTTGTGTGTGACTCAGGTAGGGCGGCGACCTAGAGCCCTCTATTGGCTGGCCGCCACTGCTGCTCTCTAACCCGCGGTCCCGGTCAGTCCCACCGGCCCAGCATGAGCAGCACCGACCTGGAGCGCATGTCGCTCAGCTCCTCGGCCAACTCAGTGGCCTCCAGCGCTCGGACGTTGTCGGCCAACGTGAGGAAGCTGCACAACGCGCTCAACCTGCTGCTCAACGACTACGAGAGGGAGCAGTTCATCCACTGCCTCAACGTGTACCACTCCAAACGCAACGTGTACGACCTGGTGCAGACGCTCAACGTCATCCTCAACGCGCCCAGCAAGAGGCAACTTCTGCCCATGCTGCGGCTGGTGATCCCCCGCTCTGATCAGCTGCTTTTCGAGCAGTACACCTCGGAGGGCCTCTACTTAAAATCGGATTTAGTAGCAACAAGTAATGGCAACGCAGAACCTCCATCGGGTGACTTCCCAAGCGCCAGCCCGACTCCTCCGGGCCACTTCTCGCCACCCGAGTTCCAGGTGGCGCTGCGCGGCTCTCCGGACAGCTTCAGCACCAGCAGCGACGGGACAGCTCCTCTGGTGCCGCTGCTCGGGAGAAACTTTGTCCACGAGCCGCCCGGTGAGATCCGGCAGGTCACCATGAAGAGACACAAGAGCAACGAGGGCCTGGGTTTCAGCATCCGAGGCGGATCGGAGCACGGGGTCGGCATCTACGTGTCCCTGGTGGAGCCCGGCAGCCTGGCGGAGAAAGAGGGGCTCCGGATCGGCGACCAGATCATGAAAGTCAACGACAAAGTCTTCGACAAAGTCACTCATGCTGAAGCAGTGAAGGTAAGTCGTTTTTTTCCCCCACTATACACCAAAACCTGCACAGCTTTTACTGAATGCACATTCACCCTTTCAGTAAATTGTGGGCGGCTGTGGCTCAGAGGGTAGAGCAGGTTGTCCACCAATCGGAAGGTTGGTGGTTTGATCCTCCGGGTCACATATCTATGTGTCCTTGAGCAAGACACTTAACCCCAAATTGCTCCCGATAGGTATAGCCATCGGTGTGTGAATGAGTATTTAGATTAGATCCTGATGGGCAAAGTTGGCACCTTAGTAGCCTCTGCCATCAGTGTATGAATGTGTGTGTGAATGGGTGAATGCTGACATGTAGTGTAAAGCACTTTGAGTGGTCGGAAGACTAGAAAAGCGCTATATAAATGCAAGTCCACTTACCATTTACCAATACAATTTACATTTACATACTGTAAATTAGTAGCCTGCAGCAATTTCAGCAAGCTGGCACGAATGTCACCGTCATGGGAACTATTTGCACTGGCCTTGTCCTCTAAAAACCAAGGCTACATCTCCTGTGTATAAGCTCCTGTTTCATATTAATCATGTGTTTGGACTAAGCTCAGCGTCTAAAATTGACCTCTTGGACCTAACAAGCCTCGATTTGTTGAGGGGAATTGATTTCTGCAAGCAGCTTCGGCTGTTTGTTGTATCAGCAAGCAACGTACTGCAACGTAGTGTGTAAACTGTAGTACCTCTAGGAAGCATGCATGTAACTAGACACCCTCAAAGCAGCTGGTAACCATAGAGGAGTGTGTGTGTGTGTGAAGCTGGATGTTGGCCCCAGTGCTGCTCTGAAGCTATAAACCGAGAATAAAGGCTGGGGCTATATTTAAGCCCTGTGCACTATTGTTAATGCCACTGAGGGTAAAGCACATCTATTAGCAAATTAGGTGATAAAAGAGCATGTCTGATTTGTGTACAGTGAAGATTGATTTAGGAGAAGAACTTGTGAGGTCCTTGGTTTTATGAGCCCTGTGAGCTGTCCATGGTGCTGAAAATTCATCTCAGTGTTTTCCTTCTCTTTCGCCTCTTTTCTTCTCTCTATACTTAAGCCATACTTTTCTGATCGATTTTGTGATTGCACTTGTCACGCCTATTTGCCCATGCTATATATACTCCCGTCACAGGGATTTATAGGTATTTAACAAGGTTCAAGTCAATTTTAAAGCAACTGGAAAATCACACTCATGGTCAATGATTTTGATCCTTATTATTTGACTTCATTTTAGATATTTTATACCTGTGAAAGTATCCTAACTGGGTATTACATATACTCTCTTGTAGGGGTGTAACGATACATTGATCTGGAATCTTGATATATCGATTCAATGATCAGTGATCCAATATCATCGATGTAAAGTAAAAATATCGATTAAGATACGCCTTTATTTTGAGATTCCCACTTAATGTTTATTCTTTTTCAAATCATATTTTATTTTCTTTCTTCGAGTTAATATAAATGTAACTGATGGTGTTAAATGGGTATATGATATTGTCTCATATCAATCGCAGGCCCCTCAATTGAATTGAATCAAAATCATATCGTGGCTGACTTGGTGATATCAGCAAATATCATATTGTTGTCCAGAGAATCAATATAATATCGTATATCATGATAAAACTTGTGATTTACACCCCTGCTCTCTTGTAGCATATATTAACCTTTTTATGTCAGTATTTAATCTATTCTTGTAGCAATGTTCTCATGCTGCCTCTCTTGAAAAACAGATCTTAATCTCAATAAGACGTTTAACTAGGAAACTAAAGGAAAAAAAGAAAAGAGATTTCCACCTACTCAGACGGCCCTGACTTGCAGTCACTTTGAGAAAGGAGTGATTTCTCAGTAAAAAATAGAGAGGCAGCAACACTGCCTGTACAAAGCCACAAAAATGTGCCAGATATCTGTAAACTGCTTTTTAGAATAGTGATTGTATGTCTGTGGTTTGAAAGGTCAGCGTTTTGTTCCCTCTGACAACCAGGGATTATACTGTAGATCAAATTGAGTCCTTTCTAACCTTCACCGATCTTGAAAAAGCTGTCCATGCTCGCGTCTCCTCTCGTGTGGACTTTTTGTAATTCACTTTATGCGGGGCTCAGCCACCAGGCAAGCTCTTACCTTCAGTAAATCCAAAATACTGCACCTATAGGCTTTTAACTAATGCCAAGAGATGAGAACATAGTACCCTGATTTAGCCTTCATTCACTGGTTGTACTTTAGAATATTAGGCTTCACAGGGTCAATGTCCTTGATACATTTATAGATAAACAAGTTTATCTCCTATACTACGGCACAGATCCTGTGGTTGACTTTGCCTTTATGGTTCAGACCCCATCTTTTAGATTAATGCATTTTCATAATGTTGTTATATTTTGTGGTGTAAAACAAAACTTTAAGTGCTTTATCTGCCCTGCCAAAGTGTCTCTGAGGAAGATGCATAACCTCAATGTGTCAATACATAGTTTTCCATTGATGTGCCAATGATGGTGCTTGTTGAAGCGATTAAGTTATTGGCCTAATTTTGTATTAGCAGTTTCTCTAAATCTGCACCGACTAAAGACTGCAGCAGAGCGTCTCTGCACCTCATATCGAACGTGATCTCAAACTGCGTTGTAGAGAATACTAATGGCAGAATTAACCATCCATGTTTTTCCAATCAATGCTCTCCACATTCGAAGTTGCCTCATCTGTGGAGTGAGGGCTATCGATTGCTGCCTCTGTGCAGTAAGTGAAGAGTTTCACTGTCTTGGTTTCTTTCAGAGGGACAACGTCATTTCTAGTGTGAGTTGTGTCGATTGTGAGACTAAGAGGGAGTGAAACCAAAGGTCGGTGAAAAATGTGCGTCACACACATCTCTGTAATAGTGTTCCTTCATTTTTTTATTCACACTTGTGGCATTAGTCGTGTTTGCATTCAATTGTGAAGCGAATTTTAAGCAGACTTTTGAAATGTCTCAAAAAAAGACATGTGAATTATGCGTGTTTACATCAACATGGTTTGGAGCAAATAAACTTGGTGAGAAGTTGGCACAGGGGTTGCGAACCGGAAACAAAACAAGTTGGCTTGGCAATTTAATCATCTACGAGGAAAAAATAGGGAGAGGTCTAAAGGAATTAGTTTCAATTGGGCAAGTTTTAATTATTCTTTCATGTCAGCTAGTATCGGCCACATTTCATGTAATCCAGAGACGAGGACAAACATTCACACGTTATGGGAATATCTGGGAAGACGCCGGCAGCAGAAACAGCTGATCAGTTATGTGATCTAAATGTTCGCTATGTCAGAATTTATTCGTTTCCATAACCCATTCAGCGCATCAACTCCTTTTAGACAAAGTCAAAAACCACCTCAAGCGAGCGTAAAACTTTTTTTTCTAATTAAGGAAGTTTTATCGTATTTTGCCGTTTCCATAAATGTTTCTAATGTGATACTTCACAATGTGAATACAAATTTGCGACTGGAAACATCTCTACTGTCAGTTAATCTTTATTTCATGCTCTGCTACTCCTTCTACTATTAAGCCCTCCATAATGACTATGGTATGTGTAACTAGTTATACTGCTACCACTGCTGCTTGGCCTGTACTGCTGTTATTAGTCTGACAGACAGGGCAGGCACCCAGCCAACAGGAGAGAAGCCCTCTCCGAGATAAAATCTCCCTGGAGGTCATTAATGCTTGACTTTAGTTATTTGAATGCCTCCGCGGTTTAGTCTAAATGTTATTACAGGCTTTTAGAACCATAATCATTTTAACCGTTTAAACTCTGCCAGAGTGAGTTTATCACTGCAAACTCATGATGTGCAGCCAAACATTGTACAAACCTACCTGTTTTATATTCTGGTGGAGACTATAATAAAGCAGGATATGTGATGCGGTCTATAGTGTGAAAAGTTTTGCCAAATTTAAGGAAGAGGTTTACTGCTAATCAATTTCCTTCATGTTATACAACCCTTTTTTCACCTCAGGGATTTGTAGACAGACTATTGAGCCGTTGATTGATTCGAAAAGCACTTACTCCTTGTTTGAACTACCTAAAAACTGAATTTAATCAATCATTGAATCAGTCCTCGGGCAAAAAAACACAACACTGGGAATAATTCTGCAATGGTTAAATGTTTGAATATGTTCATTTTGAATGCATTATAATATTAAAATATTTAATCAAGATTAATCGCATGGTTGTCCAAATAATTATCCAAATTATCACACGTTTTATCTGTTCAAAATGTACCTTAAAGGGAGATTACTCTTATTAACGTGGGAGTGGGCAAATATACTTGCTTTATGCAAATGTATGGATATATTTATTACTGGAACTCAATTAACAAGACAAGACGATGACATATCTTGTCCAGAAACCCTCACAGGTACTGCATTTAGCATAAAAAATATGCTCAAATCATAACATGGCAAACTCAAGCCCAACTGCGAAAACAGTGTGCTGACTTGACTATGAATTGCCCAAAACTGCATGCAATTATTACAAAGTGGGCATGTCTGTAAAGGGGAGACTCGTGGGTACCCATAGAACGCATTTTCAATCACATATCTTGAGGTCCGAGGTCAATGAACCCCTTTGAAAATGGCTATACCAGTTTTTCCTCACCAAAATTTAGAATAAATTTGGAGCATTGTTTAACCTCCTTTGCAAAAAACTAGTATGACATGGTTGGTACCAATGGATTCCTTAGGTCTATTAGTTTCATTTGATGCCAGCATTTTCACTCTCCCTTTAACACTAAACCCGCTACATCCTAAAAATCGTAAGTTGCGTTAATGCGTTAAAGAAATTAGTGCCGTTAAAACAAATTTGCGTTATTATCACGTTTACTTTGACAGCCCTAATTCATTAGAATGTCTTACTAAAATCATATTAACGCATGACAGCATTTTTTATTCTATATATTTTTTCTGCCACATTACAAACAAACTACCAGCCACGCCTGAAAACAGCTCAGTGACTTTATGCTTTTGGCACATTTGACGAATGAAATGTCACCTTTGAATACGCTGCTGTCTGGACGCTCTTGATGAATGCAGTTGTGACAGCACATCTGATCTGGTCTCCTCACTGCAAACTGAAGTCCCTCAGAGTATCCAAATTCAAAGCTCCACAAATCAGTGTTTTTATATGAAAGAGCAATCAAAAGACTTGTGTGTTATGTGAAAGTGGTCCTAGAGATGAACCCAAAGAGAGTTATCACCCAACTCTGCTGCGTCACAAAGCAACTCTCATCAACCATGTTTCCATCAGAAGAAACAGCTGTTTTCAGCAAACATCTCCGATAAACCCACTGCACTCAATTTAAAGTGAACATATCATAAATAACTCGCTTTTTCAGTCCTTGTGCACATAAATTTGGGTATCTGGAGTGTCTACCAACCCACAAACTGTGAAATAAGACAACTCAGTCAATTTTCTGTGGGCTGCCAAGATCAGAAAACATGTGATTCATTAAGCCATTCAGATTTGGTTCCCCTTCCTATGTCACATGCAGCTTCGTTAGAATATATCACCCACAGCTTAATTAATGCAGCTACAACACAATCTGATTATTTCGAAAAAGTGTAGATTAGTTTTGTATCCGTTACAGTATTGCACATTTGCTCAGCCAGAATGTTATATGACAGCCACTTAGCTTTACCACCATCACACGCACATAAATAACAAATCACTATTCCCACACAAACAACAAAGCTGGCTTTAAATAAGTCTTTGCAACTTATTTTGTTTCCAGCACATTACTCATTCACACTGTTTTCTCCCCGCTGTATGCCTCTACTTAGGCTTAATCCGCTCCACTTTAGCAAACCTGTGTTGCCTGATGAGTTTAGGGATGGCCTCTGAAAGCAATAGATTGTTGTTTGCCCCTGGGGACGAGTCAAGGGCTTACAGCTGTATTACCTTCTGTCTCCAGCTCTCTCCTCTTCCTAAGAGCCTGCCTTGGTCCCGGTCCCTAGAGTCACTGCCAAGGTTAGCTACCCTGTCAGCATTTAGACTTTTCTTTGTCATCTCGTCTGTGCTGGACAGTCAGGAGATGTGACAGGATAGGAGAAGGGACATAAATCGTGTTGGTTTGGAGCAACAACAACGTCGAGACAAGCAGTCTTGTCTCGCCATCGGCCACAGACTGCCTGTCTCTGAGTTTTTAATCTGCTTGGTCTCAAATCTGAGGAGGATGTGAGGGGGAGAAACAAAGGCAGCGTAGAAGACAAACAACTAGAGAGAAAGAAAGCGAGACGAGATAGGTCGACATGTTTTCCTGCCTTTCTTTTGTCTTAATTTGTTTTGAACCCTGTCAGCAGTTGTTCCAAGAAATGCTGTAGTTTGGTGTGTTTTGGAGCTATGACCGCCCTGCAAGGGGACCAGAGGGAGAGGGGATAAAAAAGATGGCCGGTCTAAATTCACTGGGTCGACACCTGGGCAGCTGCCAGGCACATTGACATGCAAAGACTTGGCCACAAGTCAGAGAAATGGGAGCTGAGCGGCCCAGTGCAGCACTGCAGACTGCTAATGGTCTGTGTGTTGATTGGATGTCGGGAGGCAGATATAAATCTCGTTAAACTTGAGAAAGGTATCAATTGATTCATAGCTTGGAGCTGATTCAGTGGTTGTGACATGTTTGTTTGCAGTTACTGAGAGAGAAATATCCCAGACATTTCTATAAGGACCCAATACAGGGGCATCTTTGCTTCCTTAATTTGATGTGATTCCTTTTGAAACAGGATGTTGAAGCTTAAACACAGAGAATGTGTCCCCGAGTTACCACATTGGCTGGAATGTAAGGCAATGGGTTTTGTTTTTCTGGAAATGACGTTAGTCGTACTATATGTTCATTGAAGAGTTAGCCTAGTTTAACCTGTGGGAGCTTCTGACTGCTTGTGTAACATGTTTGGCTGTACCACAGAGGAAAGGAGTGAAAATGAGTCAAAGCGTCCCCTGACGTCTTTACCGCTGAGACGGAGCAGGGACTGAATCATCTGTCAAGCTGCCAAGAATTACTGCTGTCACAGAATGTCATGATGAGGATAGAAGCTGAACAATGCAAACAGGCAGAGAAAATGGATGCAGAGGCAATACTGAATACTGTATGTGACGACAGACAAGATACACAAATGCAGGATTTCCATTCTGCCTTAATGGAAGTATTTATTATTTCAATTCAAGGATGAGGGCTCTCTTTTAGTATCTCAGGGAAACTTTGACTTTGACTGGCTTAAATGTGTTTTGTATAGGGCTGTCAGTCAATAAAAATATTTAATCGCAATTAATTGCATGATTGTCCATAGTTAATCACCATTAATCGCACATTTTTTATCTGATCAAAATGTACATTAAAGGGAGATTTGTCAAGTATTGAGTGGGCAAATATGCTTGCTTCATGCAAATGTATGTATATATTGATGGAAATCAATTACCAACACAAAACAATGACAAATATGGTCCAGAAACCCTCACACGTACTTCATTTAGCATAACAAATATGCTCAAATCATAACATGGCAAACTCAAACCCAACAGGCGACCACAGCTGTCAGTGTGCTGACTTGACTATGACTTGCCCCAAACTGCATGTGATTATCATAAAGATGGCATGTCTGTAAAGGGGAGATTCATGTTTATCCATACAACCCATTTTTATTCACATATCTTGAAGTCCGAGGTCAAGGGATCCCTTTGAAAATGGCCATGTCAGTTTTTCCTCGTCAAAATGTAGCGTAAGTTTGGAGCATTATTTACCCACCTTCTTGACAAGCTAGTAAGACATGGTTGTTATCAATGGATTCCTTAGGTTTACTTTAGTCTAGTTTCATATGATACCAGTATTTTCATTAGCTTTAAAACTGAGCCCGCTACAACCTAAAAATCGCAAGTTATGTTAATGCCTTAAAGAAATAAGTGGCGTTAAAATGAATTTACCTTAACACGTTAGTATCGTGTTAACTTTGACAGCCCCAGTTTTGTATCTTCAAATATCTATTTACAAAAGCAGATGTTGGGGGATGTTATCTCATAATCAGGATTGTCTTATATTTAAGTTGTTTTTTTAATATATTCTATAAATGATATGCTGTGTTGAACTGAGTTTTGGCCTCTGATTCTGCGCCAAACCCGGCAGCGGTTGGAGCTCAGACCACTTGTCATGTGTGGTAGCTGCAGCGTGTGCATCTGAAGGTCTTGGCAATGTGAAGACACGCTGAACTGCAATAGCTGATTAAGGTGAGTAGCCTGGAATAAATGAGGTATAGTGCCTTTAGGCTTGGCCTCTGGGCTTGTGATTACTTGTGCTGGTGTATACTATATTTAATAACACAGAGTAGCAGATTTGTATACCTAGTCACCAAAGAAATTCAGAATGCCTCTCTCTTGTAAACATGAGGCTGATTGTTGCCTAAAGGCGCCCTGAAGCTGTGGCAACTCCACAGTAGAAATGTCATGCTGGTGAACTCAAAGAAAAAGTGAATAATTTGTCTTTTCTCCTCATTTTCATCCCTGAAAAAACTACTGCTAGCATGCCCTTGAGCAAGATACTTAACCCTCGATTGATCAAGTGGCAAACAGGAGAGGATTTGCAGCATTCTGGCGAGTTCCCTGCTGTAATGTGTGTCACTGATTATGAAGGAGGGCATTCAGGGGTGGAAATTAGCACCAGCCACCAGCCAAATGCTAGTAAAATATGCAAGTCGTTGCTAGGATTGCTTCACTCACCAGCCAAAAAAAGAATGGCGATCTATTGAGTGGCTGGCACATTTTGAATTGACAAAAAAATGTCCAACCCTGAGGGCATCGCTTGCAAAAAAAAGCCTGCTTACTCAACAAACCTTCCTAGATAAACAAAATGCTTACTAGAAAAACAAAACAAGTTGTTTTGTCCTCTTTGTGCCATGCTTCCAGTTAGTACAGATGGCATTTTATATCACAAGAGGTGACTCTTTTATTGGTGAGTGTGTGCACTCATGCAAATGATTCATGTGTATACAAAACATGGTGCACTTGCTCTGATTTGTATGAAAGGTGCACCTTCTAAGTGGCGAGGAGAATGCAGTCACTGTTAGAAAATGTCACCTCTGTCTTGTAGTGACTACATTTCATTGCCGTGTACTGTATGAGCTGCAGTCTGTGTTCATCATGAAATGAAGGGACCTTTGGCTGGCTCTAAGTTTTTCCATGTTGAAAAGATTTGTGGGGTTACATAAGTAACCTTTTTTTTTATTTTTTTATTTCAGCACTTGTTGCTGTAGCCAAACAGAGTTTATTTATTATATTTGGCTTGTTTTTAACACTGGCAGTGTTAATGAGAATTGATTTTCAGTGCTGAAAAGACAAACAGCAAAATAATCAACGCTTAGTCAGTTTTTCCCTGAATGTGTCATTTATAAAATATATTTTTTTTAAATTATGACTCCAGCAACAACAAAGAGCTGGTGATGCAATATACTAATTTTTCAGTGTGAATAATAAGTCAAGGGAATTTGGCAGTATAATTTAAGAACTTTTGCATTTCATTCATCTGTTACTTAAACAGCAGTTCATTCAGTTCCATTGCAGCACATAACCTAATTAGTTCTCATATTATTTATTTTGCATGAATTTGTTTCTTTATGTATTATTTCTCGGAATACAAATGTTCTTTGAACAGGACCGGCATAAAGAAAGAAGCTGGCACAAAGGCTTTGCAGTTACTACAGTTTTCCCAGTGGCCGTACAAATGTATGGTGAGCTTTGTTGTCCCTGCTTATTCCTTCCAGTTTGTTTTGACTGACAGACAACAAATTCCCATGGACAAGTGTTGATGAGTAACATTTTACGCCTTTCAGTCAGTGTTTGGTGCTCTCCAGTGCACAGCTGAGGCTCCAGTGTTCCTTATGTGGCTGAAGCTAGTGGCTGCTTTATTGTGATTCTTTTTTTTATATAGTGCAAAATTTGACCTGTAATGTGAAGCATTCATTTTAAAAAGTCCTTCAAAATGAAATTATTTTAAATTAAAAACCACTCACTCTCAAAAATCCCCAAATTTCCTCCCACCTCAGCCACAGCAGCTTATAGTACAGAAGAGTAGATTGAATTCTTGGACCAGCTGGGAAACTCAGATTGAACAAAGTAAAAGGATGCTACTTGAGGTGCTCTTGAGCAAAAACACTTAGCACCTCTCTTCTGCTTTACTGGCCAACAGTTCTTTGGCTACTGGCTTGTACTGGCCAGCTCCCAGCATTGACTGAGTGGATGTATGAGTATGAAACAAGTCATGGCTGAACTTTGGAGGGTCAGTGCTTATTCTTCATAAATTTTTGGCAGCTTGAACTCTTTGCCTCAAGGACAGAAGACATTTTCCATCAACTGCACGGATCCAGTCCTGTGGTGTGAGACGCTGGACGGTTCTCACATCGGCCAAAAGTTTTAAAAGTAATTCATACATTTCACTTTACCCCAATGCCTCCTCTTCTCTGTCGTGTTTACTGTAGTTTAAAATAACACGTTGAGCCTTCTCAGAATTACCATATTCACACAGCTCAGCTAGAGGCTTTCCATATCCAAACATTTATCCAGCCCACAGTGAATACATGTTTACTCAAGTGTTAATTCGCCCTGACCGACAGATTTAACCCAAACTTAAGTCCCTTTCACACATGAAGTCTATCACTGAAATGTTCAGGAGCATTTCCTACATGGGATCATGTGTGAATGGGAGCAGGGATCAATATTCAGGGAAGTCTGTACCGCCAACCTTTGAGTTCTTCTGGACAATATTTGTCATCGTTTTGTGTTGTTAATTGATTTCCAATGATAAATGTATACATACATTTGCATAAAGCTAGCATATTTGCCCACTCCCATGTTGATAAGAGTATTAAATACTTGACAAATCTCTCTTTAAGGTACATTTTGAACAGATAAAACGTGTGATTATTTGCGATTAATCGCGATTAACTATTTTCAATCGATTGACAGCCCTAGTGAAAAGTGGAAATCGCTAGCGGTCCAAGTGAATTACTGGAATAACCTTTCAGGTTATTCCAGTAATTCACTGGGACCTGTGTGTGAAAGAGGCTTTAGACTAAAAGTAATTCTTCCCCACCTCAGCGCCTCTATATTTGAGACCGTATTTCTTTCTCACAGAAAAGAATAGAAAAGTGTTTTGCTCAGTTCAGGTAGTAACTACTAAAGTGGAGGAGTGGAAGAGATTGAGTGCTGGTTGGATGCATAGGCTGCAGTATAAGGAGTTGGCAGAGGGAAAGGAAGCAGCAACGGGATGAATGGATCGAACAGTGAACTATAAAGATTCTTCTGCATGGAGCGTCAACTGATTGATCATTTTACTTTTTTTTTTTTTTCTCGCATTGGCCATATTTTGATAAATATTGATATTGAAAAAAGTTATATAATGATTTCAACCATATTGTCCAACCCTTCCAGTGAATTCAATACCTCAGAGATTGGTGGAGCGCATTGGTTGCATTCCTCCCTGCAGTAATCCTCATGTGAAATATTTATAAATTGCTTTAATTAAGTGGGCGGAGGCCAATTCTGACCGGCGTTGTGTTGTGGCATGCTCTACTGATGAATATTGAAATGTTTACTGGCGTTGGAGGGTTTATGTGAAGACTGAGTGGGAGCTGATGGAAACACACTGAGGAGTTCTTATTTTTATTTATATGTAGTCAGGGCAGGAGATGATGTCATTTGCAGCATTTTAAAGATATAATTTCACACTTGTTGATGTTTCATCCAGCTAATCCCTCTAGAATACCTTTGTTTTTTATGTAGACCCACACTCTCACCTTCAGTTGTCCAGACAGAAGATGCTTTCACCCACTCATTGTTTGCATGTCCCTGAATGCAAGCTCAAACATGCACAAATAAACACACCCGGTGAGCTTTTCCTGGCACTAAATGGGGAATATCTCTTCTCCTTCCTGTCCTTTTGTGTCAAATATATCATCCTTATGTCCATCTAAAAGCAGCGTTTTTATCCTCCTCTGGTTGGCCCACCTGGGGTCCCTTCGACAGATTTGCTGCCAAAGTGACTCTATTGTAACGGTCTAATTGCTTTACAATGGAGCTGCCAAATGCTTCAGTTCACCGCAAAGGTGTCCCCAATCCATCACCTGGTCTCCGCAGCACTAAATCACCGGAAGCAGTCATTAATATCTGGTCAATGAGCTGAATTCTGTTCACTTCTGTCTGCAGGCAGGAAATGACTTTTTCTATTAGTCCCTTGGGTGCTGTGAGTTTTATAGACATCAGATTTTGTTATTTAAAGTCTGTGGTGAGACCACAGTCACGCCTCGTGTGAAAATTAAGTTGTTTGAATTGACAATACGTGTGTACGTATACGTGTGTCAGTACACGTATCAAAAGCTATTGAAGTCTAATACAACAGCTAGTAGGGCTAGGTATCGGTACTTAATACCTTTTAAAGGGACCTTTGGCTGGCTCTCAATTTTTTCATTTTGAAAAGATTTCTGGGGTTACATAAGTACCTTTTTTTTTTTTTTTTTTAATCTCAGCACTTGTTGCTGTAGCCAAACAGAGTTTATTTATTATATTTGGCTTGTTTTTAACACTGGCAGTGTTAAAGAGAATTGATTTTCAGTGCTGAAAAGACAAACAACAGCAAAAGAATCGAGGCTTAGTCAGTTTTTCCCTGAGTGTGTCATTTCTAAAATAAAATATTAAATTATGACTCCAGCAACAACAAAGAGCCGGTGATGCAATATACTCAATTTTCAGTGTGAATAATAAGTCAAGGGAATTTGGCAGTATAATTTAAGAACTTTTGCATTTCATTCATCTGTTACTTAAACAGCAGTTCATTCAGTTCCATTGCAGCACATAACCTAATTAGTTCTCATATTGTTTATTTTGCATGAATTGGTTTCCTGATGTATTATTTCTCGGAATACAAATGTTCTTTGAACAGGACCGGCATAAAGAAAGAAGCTGGCACAAAGACTTTGCAGTTACTACAGTTTTCCCAGTGTCTGTACAAATGTATGGTGAGCTTTGTTGTCACTGCTTATTCCTTCCAGTTTGTTTTGACTGACAGTCAACAAATTCCCATGGACAAGTGTTGATGAGTAACATTTTACGCCTTTTAGTCAGTGTTTGGTGCTCTCCAGTGCACAGCTGAGGCTCCAGTGTTCCTTATGTGGCTGAAGCTAGTGGCTGCTTTATTGTGATTCTTTTTGTTTTTTACGTTAGTGCAAAATTTGACCTATAATGTGAAGCATTTATTTTAAAAAGTCCTCCTCACTCTCCAAATCCCTAAATTTCCTCCCAGCTAACCGTTGCTTTGGAACTCACATGTAAACAACTGATTTGGTAGAACTATGACAAAATCATGCATCCACAGCAGCTGATAGTACAGAAGAGTAGATTGAATTGTTGGACCAGCTGGGAAACTCTGATTGAACAAAGTAAAAGGATGCTACTTCTGTACTTCAAAATCTACCCTTGTGGTGCCCTTGAGCAAAGGGTCCATTATTTCTGAGTTTTTTTAGGTTTTTATATCATTCTGTAGCTTCACAGTGGTGCTCCTCATGTATTTATAATACAAACATTCACATTTTGGTCAAATTATTTATGTTTTAGTGTCAAAATCATAGATATAAACTGTTTTATATCTATGGTCAAAATGCTTTTTTCCCAAGCCCTTCTAAAACCTTTTTCCCATCTGACCTGACTTAGATTTCTGCATGATGACGCTGCTGCTCCATGGACAGTTATTGCAGGGCTGTTGCATTAGATCTGCACTACATTATGCATGTGGTCACTTTAATGCATCTGCTCTGTGTTTGTAAAGGTCTTAATTGAGGATAATACTTATTGTTCAGGCCTAACACACAGTTTGGGTATATGCTATTTATGTTGTTACATTCCAATTTCACAATCTGTAAATTTGTAATATGTTATATTGTGTAGTTATAACATTGCCCATGCTGTACCAGCAGGCTAAACCTTGACATAGTAAACTAAATAAACTTGACCTGAGATAAACTATTGAATTTGTATTTGCAATAAATAATGGAAAGTGAAAAATGTGTAAGAATGAGGACAATGAAAGCATGACATTGTTGAGAGGTAGTAGAGATGGTAATGTAAAATGTTCTTAAAGTGGAGTTGTGTCAGTGATGACTGATGGAGGCATCTCAGTGATGCCCTCCAGACTTGTGGTTGAGTCATGGTTGAATTGAGCTTGTTGGATATTTTTTATCTGAGGCTCCGTCTCAACCATTGTGGGAATCATGAGACTACAGGAGGTCTGCTTTGAATATCAATGAGGATTTAGAAAGTTCATTGTTACTTTGGTTTTGTCTGTTGCTCCTTGACAGGTAGAATTATGAGCCGGGCACAGGGAGAGGTGTGTACTGTATATAGCTACCACGTACACACACACACACAAGCTCAGTGGTGATTATTATCCCGCTCACAGGGCGAAAGAGAGGAGTTGTTTCAGAGATGCAGAGAACTTTCTGGAGTAACTTCTTATAATTGGATTATACCTTATAAGTTTTGGCCAATGTTCTACAGGGCCTCTGAAACACAAGTGATCAGACAGATTTTTTAAAAAGTTCTGTTTAACCCTGTTGTCTATATCGCTTATTGGGATGTGAAAATAAAAAAATAACTCATATTAGTAAAATGTTGTCACAACAGGTCTAGGAAAAGTGTCTTTTAAGTAGGGATGCACGATATGGATTTTTTCAGCCGATAACAATAACTGATAATTACCTTCTCATTACCGATACTGATAAGATAACTGATAATTTTACATTTTTGTATTTTTAAAAGAAGGTCATAACCTGTAGTTTATGCACTTCTGAGGGTAAGAAAGGCTGAGTAGAGATGGATGGGCGAATTTTCCAACCGGACATCATCAGCCCAACACTAGTTTCAGCTGGCTGGGAGATCAGTTGTTCCATGTCTTCCTTTTTTGGGTTGCTTTGCCATGTAGACATTTGTTGCCAATGCTGGGATAGCGACTTTTCCTGCGGGATGTTCTGCCATTGAATCAGGCTTTCATCAAAGGAACGTGCACGTCTGTATTTCTAGAAAAGCCAATAGGAACCCTTTCTCTCTCTGAAATGACCTGTGATTGGCCAATGTCTCCCGTCAGGGGCTAGAATTTCTAAAGTGTAAAAACAGAGCCATATGGAGGTGCAGGAGTCTAGTTTTCTCTCAGAACACTTGAATTACAATATGCTGAAAGGTTTTTATGGAATTTTTCGCCCAATGATGCCAAAAATATTCTGTCTACGCCAGCTTTAACAGGCTTGGTTATTGTAGGAGCCGCTGCGATTGAAGCTCTGTGGTTTCCTCTGCAGTTTGTAAGTTCTGTTGATCTAGTAGAGACTTACACACTCAGAATTCAGGCAAATTCTCCTTCACCGCCTGACGCAAGCAGCCATTCAATGATTGCTCTACTGAAGGAGGAGGAAGAAGAGGGATTTAATAGAGTTACGTAAGCACAAGAGGAGGACGATTTAAATAATCTCCTCCTGAGAAAAGGACTTCCTGACGAGGTACTGAAGTCCTCTGATGTGTGAGTTATCAGAATAAAAACACCGGGAGTCCTCAGAGGAGAGCAACAGGGTTGTGTAAATCACACAGTTGTAGTTAAGATCTTTATAATGGACTAGTTTTAATCACTATTATATTGAGATGGCGACCACCAGCAGAAAACTAAATCTCCTTTTGTGTGTCTGTCAGATTACATTATATCCTTCGCAACACACACAGCGAGGAGCAACGGTGATCCGTTAGCCAGCCCAGATGTCTCTTTTATGTTTGGGACAACCGGAGAGGAGCCCTGCCGGTCATCTGACACCGTGGAGCTGCCTTACCTTACTTATCTCCTGCCGACACACACACACACACACACCTCCTTCCTCCATACCATCTGCTGTCTGCCGCTCTTTCAACACCAGGAAAGAGATGCAAAAAAACCTGAGGAGTAATAAAAGAGAGGAGTTGAGAATGTGAGGAGGAGGTGTGAAGAAAACGGCAAGAGTCAGCTTGAGCTCTGTCATGGTGGGTTGCACATTTTTTATGTGATGCATGCAATTATTTGATAAAGTGTTGATTCCAAGCAAAAGTGACACACATAATGGGCATTCAACATGTAGTCTTATCTGCTGGAGGTACATGATCGGCAGCAGAGCCTGACCAGTGTTCCTGAGTTTAAATAATTTAAGAAGAGAGAGAGTTATCACCTTGCTGTGAGTACAGTCAACATGTCTGCTTTATTGAGGCAGTTTTCAGTCTCAAGACTCAATTTGTTGTGCATCACTCAGTGCAGCAGTTCAGGATTCATACAAAGGTCTTCACACTTGGGAAGAATTACATTTGACCTGCAGGTAACTTGCAAAGTGGTCCAGAGTTCCAAGAGTAAAGGCCTTTACTCACTGGTGCCGTTCTTTCGTGCGATTAATTCAAAACAAAGGGTTTTGACTTTGCTCCAGTTCGGATTCACACCTGAGATTGGCTTCTTTTCCATATAGAAACAGTGGCTGAGGCTCATGGGTATTGCAGTGTCTAGTGATTTAGTTATGATATTAAAAGAAAACCTGAATTTAAAATAAATATAGGGGAATAAACGTACATCAGACATTTGACAGCGGCTCAAATCCTGAATGTTTCTTTTTCTTAAAATTACAAACAACACATACCATAAAACCTTAGGCTTCTCTCAGAGGGCAGAAATCCATCAACACTGGAGATGTGGAAAATGATCAAAGAAAAGAAAAGAAAGGAAGGCAGAGCCTTTTGTACGCTGACTGTACTTTCTTTCACCATTTCCACCTATTCTCTCTGGCCATTTGAACAAATTACGCTCGCTCTCCCTCTCTGGCTTCGACTCTGCTTGCTCACTTTCTCTGTCTCTTTATGTCTTCCTCTCTCTGTCAGTCACTGCCGGTGATCTGAGCATGTACGCCTGCACATATACATATTGTACAGAACAAGCCGAGGGCTGCTACGTGATCTTCAAAGAAAGATGCATAAACACATTGATACTCACGCAGACATAAAGCATGCAGTGTGTGCATATCAAACTGGTTTGTGGAGTATACTCACTGCAGAGAGTGTGCAGTCTTGTGATGTATTAAGGGCTGATGTATTGTAATGTACTCCTGTATCCATTAGTGTGAGGGTTGATGGCTGGTAAAGATGTTTTTGGTGATATCAATACATCTGGAACTGAGTTACGCAGCTAGGCTAACTGTTCCAACCTGAACAAATTCTGTGTGTGATTTTGCAAATGCTTTGTGGTCAGATGGATTGTGACATGAACCACCTCGAATGTCGCCCAAAGTGTTACTGATATCTTTCATGTGAACTGCAACTCATTTTCTCTGAGTGAGATGGGTCTCCATCTCGTCTCAAAGCCATGAATCCACTTGACAACATGATGTAGTAAAAATGTGGTCTGCCGACAGAAGCTAATTCAGTGGTGTAGCAGCGAGGTTGCATACCTCAGCCTTGTTATATGTTGAATGATTTAGCACCAAATGTTTATGTTGACTGCCTATTGTGAGATAGGCTATGGACATACAGTACATGATTGGAAGATATATGGAGCATGTGACTATAAAATGACTTCCCTAAATTACCATGAAGCTCCAGAAAATAACCCAACCCCTAACGCATAGTATAGTAGACCAGAGACCAAGATCTTTCTGCTCACTTTTATGTTTTATGTTATATATACCGGATTGACTCAAATAGCTGGATTGGATATCGGTGACAATGGGGCCGATCTATTAAATTCAATTCTATGTTTATATTCTATATACATTATATACTGACATTTTTACATTTGAATTGTAATAACTGTTAATTTTTAAGATTATTTTTGCCAAGTTACTGTTTTACGATTTTATTATTATAATAGTAACAATTCACTACATTTATATCAATGTGTTTATTTGATACATTTTGTTTTACAAAGTTAGGAAAGCAATGTTTAAGTCAAGCCTAATGTTGCCTTACACATAAAAGAATGATCCCAGTCACTTCCACACATTTTAATTAAAGACTGGTATCGGATCGGTACTTGTTATCGGCCGATACCCAAAGCCCTGGTATCACCATCGTTATTGGGACTGAAAAAGTCAGATCGGTGCATCCCTAGTGAAAGGGTTAAAGTTCTAAGATGAAAACACGGACAACTTCCAGACCGGACAACGCCTTGGTAGCGACCTGTCAATCACAAGGTAGCAACGCCCTAAAGCATACCCTGCTTTATGGTCTATTTGACTCTAAATGGGACCATAATTTACTAAATGAACATCATGCTGTATTGAAGAAGACTTGAAACTAGCGATTGAGACCATAAACTCATGTTTACAATGTTTACTGAGGCAATAAATCAAGTGAGAAGTAGGCTCATTTTCTCATAGACTTCTATACAGTCAGGCTATATTTGCAACCAGAGGAGTCGCCCCCTGCTGGCTATTAGAAAGAATGCAAGTTTAAGACACTTCTGCATTGGCTTCACTTTTCAGACCCCGAGGTTGCCGTCTGGTATTTATGTGCATGAGAATGGAAATGCCAGAAATTCATAAATGCTCCTAAATGTCTCATAACATTTTCCAAGCTTGCCTGAGGTGGAAAACTTGGCATGTTGATAAAGAATAGACATTATTAATGTAGGTTAATGGAAACAGAATTTCTGATTAAACACCCTGTCCTTCCTCTTGTTTTATTTTTAGTAATGTCCCAGCATCGGCATATTTATGCCGAACCACCCTTATGTAATTGGATTTTGTTTAAATTATGGTGATTTGCATAATATTTCTGGTTGTTATTCATCCAAAATCTACATCTTTTTCTCCCTTTTAAAACATGATAGTTCAGGCTGATCTCTGCCCGCACTGCGATTCAGAGGCAATTACCCTGAGAGAAAGGGATGACTGCGGTATCTTAGGAAGATTGAAGACTGAAGGACAATATGAGGTTGCGTCCCATAATTCACCCCTATGCTGTAACGCCATCTGGGGTGAAGCCCCATCTAATATCTCTAACATGTCCTATATCAGACTATCAGACATCAAAGCTCTGTCCTGATTGGTTCAAGCAGGAATATGAGGCGCATTAATTCTCCGCTGATATTCCCGGGGTCAAACTAAGCTGCTGCGGTCGTGATACGTTCTGATTCGGCACAGGCGATGACAAGGTGGCATAAAGACTTAAAACCAGCTGCAGACGGATAATTGACTCCATGTTGAGGGGGGATGATTATTTCATCTCTGGATTGTTTCTGCTTGAGTTGCATTTGTATTAACGGATTCTAGTGATGGATCGAGCAGACTGGTGGAAAAAGAGAAACCAAAGAGATGAGAAGGAGGGGAGGAAGGGGGGAGAGAAAAGAGACAGCAGGAGATTGAGCTGGACCTGTTCATCCATCCACAGCTGGTGTGTTTTGTCACAATCCAATACATAATTATCACCAGTGTCCTGTTCAGTCCCCCGTGTGTCCTCTGCTGATGTGATTCATGTCATATCTAAAGAGGAGAGAATTCAGTGAAAGAGAGACAACAGTATGTGTTACTGAGCAAGCAACACCGATAGGTCAATACACCATAGAGGCTTTCATGGAACTGTTGCTTTTTCCCCTTTAAAGAGATCCTATTATGCTGTAGCGCTAACCCTTTCCTTTAATGTGTTAAATAGTTTTTTGTGCATGTAAAAGGTCTGCAAAGTTACAAAGCACAAAGTCCAAACCAAAGGGAGTTCCTCTCCCCCACAGAAACACTGCTCCTGAACTGCCTTAATTGAAGTCTTGCCTTGTCTTCCGTAACGTGGTGATGTCACCAAGTAACACATTTGCATAATACCTGCCTAGTGGCTACTTTGGCACGCTCTCAAACAAAGCTAGTTAGAGTGGAGCTGAAGCAGAAGAGAACAGCCTGAATAATTATGACAATTTTACACAAATGTCTATGAGAACAAAATGATGAAGTGGGGACTTTTTTGGACAGACATGGAAGTAAACTGCAACTCGACTGGTTGGTGAAGGCATACAACCACAAGGTCTTTTGTCTACTCGTCTAATCGATTCATTGACTAATTCTTTTGGTACCAATTTAAATTAGAAAATATAAAAAACGTAGGTATGTCCGTATCACATCTAGTATATTTTGTATCTGCGAGTTATGACTTTTTATTTAGTAAAATTATCAAAATCAAGATGCCATGTTTTTAATGGATGCATCATTGGAAATATTCTACCCTACTCTTCATCTTAAACATGCCTCTGTTACTGTAAACTAAAGCAAGCAGCAGGAAACAACTTTTGAGTGTGTGTGGGATGTAAAAAACAGGTGAAAATCGATGCTCCTTTTAAAAAAATCCATGTGTTCTCTTGCAAAAATGGGTAAAGAACAAAACCAGTGAACCGGATGAACAGGATGCAGTTTTAATTTGTCTCTTAGCAAAAGGGTAAGCTCTCATTGTTCCCAAAAGGGTAAGACAGTGTGTTCTTCTCACAGGGATATTTTTTTCACTTCTGGCTTTGCTTCTATTTTGGAGGAAGAAGAAACTGTCTTGTGTCTGCCTTAGTCCTTTCATACAGAATAACAAGGTGTGTGTGTGTGCGCCAGGCCAACATGGCAAGGAGCCCGGGTTGTAATGCGGGCCTTGCCCTCAGCTTGTCACCCCATTAACCCTAACTGAGTGTGTCCCTGTATACTGTCATGCTTAGTCAGCATGCTGGAGTGTACCTGCAGTTCTGCAGCTGTGTGTTTGTGCAGATGTTGCACTGTAAGTGTGTGTGTGTGTGTGTGTGTGTAGGGGAGGGAGTCAAGTTCAGGTTCAGGACAGGTCATGTGTCGGGGAGATGTAACGGTCTCTGTGGTGCCTCTGTCAGATCTGGGTGAACACTCTTCTGTTTTATTACCTTCACTCTCCAAATCACAAGGCTATCAGCTCCCCCAGAGTTATTACACCATACCCAGGCAATCACACACAGAGAAATACACCCTCACCGTAGGCAATACACAGTGCTGTGAAACAACACAGGTCTTCAGACAGCCCCCAAAATCTTCATTACTGGTCATTCTGCTTGTGTCTCTGTGGGACATTTTCTCATCTGCGTCTCACGCGTTCAGTCGGTTATGAAAGCGGCTTGATGTCTCCTCCGCCTGTGGTTTTAATACATCAATGCTCAATATTCAGCTTTGACCTCCGCCGTCTGCCATCAGCGCCTGCTTGTCTGGAGAGCCCATCACGCCGCGAGGGGCCGGGACCTTCTGTCAGCTCTCGTTCTCCGTATGAGCAGGAGAGGCGGTTCCATGGGAGCAATTGCTCTCACGGAGGCTGCGATAATGGCTCTGCGGACCTCCGATCATTGGCTCCCCCAGCGGAGCAATTATGCTATTCACTGCCCATTACGCCCTTTCTGCCTCGTCCCTGTGTAAACTGTGGCCATACACACACATGTGGGCGCCCACACTCAGTGGCACATACCGAGAGAAAGCTGGTCCAATCATATTTGTTAAGCCAAAAAACAATTTGTGCTTTTGTACTCTTGATTCTCCATTAGTGTTGTCATGATACCAAAATTCAGACTTTGATACGATACCCTGCCTAAATATCTCGATACCGTCCTCTAAAGCAGAGCGCTGCACGCACACACAGCCCCCACATCGACGCAACTCATAGGAAATAGCTTACGGCTCTAAAACACTATCATTCTTAAAGTACCGGTAATTACAAAATGGGTATCGTATCATTTTTAACAACAGGGTATTGCGATATTTTTCTGGTATAGCGTGCAACATTAGTCTCCATCCCCATCCACTGACCTTCATGGTTAGTTGAGGGTTAAACATGGAATTGGTATTATAGGATTTTATCAATAACATTACCAATAAGATACTGCTTATCTCTTACTGATTATACAACATCATTTTGTAAAGAAAGAGGGACTCATTCCGGCAAAAAAATATTTCTACTTTGGCCGAAATAATAAAGACTGTCTTTAATTTTATGGCTTCTTTGCTGCAAATACACCAAATTTACATGTTTACAAATTTATAATGTGTACTAATTGTGGAGCACTTTTCAAAGGCCAAACTACAAAGTGCTTTACAGGGTAGAGGCCAGGTACCAAACAGAAAGAATAACGCAATTATACAGGTGGAAGAGCGTTCAATAACAATTCAAAAATATGAATAAAGAGCACATGCCAAAATAATGTCAATCATGATTAGCAGTCCTTTTAACAAAGAATGAAGCTTCTCTCCTGCATTATTTATCAAAAACACATCAACAGTTTTTGCTATAAATAAATAAAATAATCATGTTGGTGCAATTTACAGGATTTGGAACGTGATGTGGTGCTGGCGATGCTGGCAGTGGCGCTTTGTAAAGTTAATAACTGAAGAGTTGTTTAATCTGATAATGACTTGAAGTCGACAGTCACTTCATTTGAGAGACCGGGGGGCCGCGTGCCAATGTACTCACGCCTGAGAGAGGCACTCCAGCTGCTTTGTTTTTAAAACAAACCAAAAAAAACACAACATGTGCCCATCCTTAAAGCTCGTTCTGTGTTTTATTTTTGAGCATTCTGCCTTTTTTTGTGAAAATGACAACAAAATGAAAACAGAGATGTAGATAACAAATGCAAAGTGAAAGAGAGAAAAGACTATGACATGCAATAACGCTCCTCCAGGCTCTGGAGGCTTGTGTTGTGTAGCTCGGGGAGATGCTGCTAACCTTTTGCACTGTTGTTGTGGCCGTGGTTTTCCTTTTGGCTGGATGCCTCCGTCACAGTGTACCCGTGGGAGAGCAGAGACAGCTGGGTAACTGAAGGCGAGAGCACCAGGCAGGCGGCTGTGAGCTTCTGTGTTTGTGCATGTGGGTGTCCATGTGATGTAGTAGGCAGGCAGCAAACACGCACACACACACACACACACACCTGAAACACCCGCCGGCAGGCATTTGTAAACCAAACCTCTGGGAGAAAGAGAGAGATGGGATGGATGAGGAAACATTTAGTCAGTTTCTCTGTGACAGCTCTGGCTGGCTTTCCTCGACTCATACCTGCTGTTTGACCCTGTTTACAATAGCTCTCTCTCTCTCTCTCTCTCTCTCTCTCTCTCTCACACTCATTTTTCACACACACCTCTCATTATAAGGCCGACAACAAGGCAACAACTGTTTGACAGATAGAAGAAGAGGGATGGACAGAGAGCACAGGGGAGAAAAAGGATGAGTGAAATGAGAGAGGGACAGAAAGAAACAGCAGGCAGCTTTTATCACTCAGTGCTCTGCATTGCAAAGTTGCATACTTCCTTACTGGCAAGAAAGGAAAGAACATCTCATGCTTGTCATCTGCAGAGCTCTTCTGTCAATGTTTGCAAACTACCTTAAACCTGAGACTATATTATTGGATGTATTTTATGACACTTGTTGTACTTGTTTTAAATCATTTTTGCTGTATTAATTCACTTGATTCTTTGTTGTCTGCTCCACTCAACTGGCTGTTCAAGCGGTGGCGTACACTATCGTTTATTGCACCTGATTGGTCTCTGGTTTTCTGCTCGCCATTTCAAACAGGGAACAACATGGCGAACTTTCTCTTATTCCTTAAACAATCCACCAAAATCTACCTCTGAAAACATTTTAAGCGAGAAATAGGCTATGCCACTGCTGAATCTCGTTTCATTTTATAACTAGATCGCCTAGTTTGACAGCTTGGTCGAAGTTTCCTGAGCCAGACATGTCGCGCTGGACGGGTTCATTTACACAAAGTTTATGCAAATACAGACCCTCTCCAACTCGCCGCAACACTCCCACCATGCACTGGGTGACTGTTTTTCCTGCTTTCCATAGAAAATGAATAGAAAGCGTTGAGACGCCCTCTGTCATCGGATCTGGTGGAAATGCGCTGATAGAGGAGCACTCGTGCCAGTGAGTGGAACCGCTGACACGCCCCCCTGAAAACGTAAGCAAAGGACTGTTTACGCCTTTTCATTTTGAAAGAGCAACGGCTAATGAGGAAACTCCAACACTTGGCTGACCAATCGCGTAACTTCATCACTCAGTGAGTCACTCAGTGACAGACTTTTGCATTTGTAGAGATGTTGGTCTCATTGAGACTGAAATGTGTAACATCTCTGGCCAGGTTAACAAGAAGGGAAGAAGAGAGGGAAAGTGATTGGGGTACTCACTAATTTTGGTAATTTGCAGGTCAAACTGGTCTAAATTTGAGCATCAGTGGTCTTTTTCTCAACAGCATTTCAATATCTTTATTCCAATTTGAAGTGAAATGTAAATGCTGTTGAAGGACAGTTTTAACCCACGCGTCTAGACGTCTTTTGACCTGCAAGTCAGCAAATCAGTGCTTACTGGGAAATGGCGAAGAGAGGCTGAAGTACAGGAGGTAGACCCTTGAGAACCAATTTAGATTGTCACTCATGCATTAGACTCTCGCACAGGGAGAGCTACGTCTGAAGCAAAAATGCACAGATTATTGGAGAAAACAACAAATTAAGGCAGTTTCAAATCAAGGACCTGAGAGAGAATGGTAACTGTTACTTCAGAGTGAGTGTTGTGACAATTTGTTATGCAGACATCTCTGTTAAGTTCTAATCACCATACAGATCTGCAGTGCTACAGAGAAGCTGTTGGCTGACGTACCTGAGGCATTAAATGAATGCAAAGTGATGCAGTCATCAGGTTCATTATATCATAAAAGCTCCTTGTTGGCACTCAGCACCCGTCATCACCCGCCCCCAATACTGACTCATGGTGTCGGTCTGTTTCCCTGCTATCATGTACAGTATCACCATTTAGCTCTCACTCAGTGGACGCTCAGTCATGAGGCTGGAAGTTGTGGGTGTCTAGAGGCACTTTCCTGTGAGGCTAACCTGTTAGTTATACATTGTGTGTGATTTCTGTAGTTGACAAATCCCTTCTCTTTGTTTCACGGGCTACATTTTTTAAAGCCTGAAAACAGAGTCATGGGAGGGTGAGGTGCAGAAGTCCAGTTTTCTCTCTGAAAACTTTCTGTGTACTGAAGCTTTAAGTGTCCCAGTAAGCTATACCAGTGAGCCTGCAGGGTCCCCGGAACAAGTCAGTGTTATCAATTACACCTGTGCTGTTCCTGCTGTAAAACAAGTTTATTCTCACCTATGGGATTCAGCCTATTTATTTGAAACTCGCCGATGGACTGAATGTCACAGCGGTGCATGTAATGCCCTAACAGTTGTTGCAGCGGAGGGAAACATTCAGAAAAAAAGTTCCCTCACGTCTCATTGGCTTTCAATATGGAAGAGGGAAGTTGTGAAACTGGGACAAGTACACTGAAATAGATGATGTAATGACGTCAATGTTGCCCACGGGCTCTATATATACAGTCCAGCTGAGTAAGGCTTACCTTGTGTGATCTCAGTATGTGTGTGTGTGTGCTTTTAGTGCTTGTGGTTTAAGAGCCACTCAAAGTTAAGTGGTGCAGTATGAAGGACCTGTGGGGCGATCGAGACCTTGCTGTCTCTGGATTCCTGTCTCTCTCTCTCTCTCTCATGCACACACGCACAGAGGATAGGGATGTAATTGTCAGAAGCAAAGAGATGTATATATTGGTGTTGGATAGAAGCAGAGGAAGAGAGCGTTTTTTTGGAAATGACAGCCCACACATCTGTCTGTATTTTTTTTTCTCCTCCACAGCGTCTGCTGTGATGAAATGTTGGAGGATTTTAAGTTAATTAAACAGGATTTGGAACAAACCAGGGAACTGGATGCATCTTTATATTTCTATTCCTACCTTTCCTGTCAGTCACACACCTACCTCACATCTCATTTTCTCAGTGTTCTTCTTCTACACTTTATATTATATAAAGTATGTTGCAGCTTCTCAAGCTGCTGGAAGCTGATAAAACCTAACTTTTAAAAGGCACTGTTCCTCCACAAGAATAGTTTCTCCATCTATTTTTATTCTCTCTGTGATTTGTAATCTGTAATTATATCTTATTATATGAAAATGCACCACATTTTGACTAAAAGGTTTGGGGGTAGAGCCTTTAATGTTGATAGTAAGGGCTGTTCAGAACTATGTGAGGAAATACTAATCGACTAGAAGATCCCCACACACACACGCACACACACACACACACGCACAGACGCAGCTAATCAGCTTAACTCTTGAAAAACTGTCTGGTCGGAGCTTTGTCTGGGACAGTTTATAATGTTTGTGGAATGATATCAGCGGTTGTGAATGTGAGATTTTCTCTCACAATGACTTCTTTCCTCTTGTAAGAATAACAAGTCTGAAGCTGATAGCTTTATTTATAGTTTATAGTTTTTTCTCAAGGCTGGTAGTTTTGATCAACTGCAATATGTAACCATACGGAGAGGAGAGAGAGAGGGATTAAGAAGATGAGTTCTTAAACCCTTCATCCTACAAACACATGCATATGCTCATACACACATTAAAGCTCTAATGAAACGGCGAATTCTCGGAAAACGTCACTTCGCTTCTGGGAATATGGTGAATCTTTAATGCTGACCTCATCCTGCACAACAAATTCAGACCTATAAAACCATCCCAATTTGTTCAGAAATCCCGTCAACCTGTCCCTCCTATCAAATCAAACAGCCTTTTTTTCTTGTTGTTTAGTGTTTTTATAATGATTCCTCATTGCGTTATCCTGTTATATCAGGAAATACATCACATTAAAGAAGTAAAAGTACAATTTCAAGGGGCTTTTAACCATATCTTCTATGAATTATGCATGCAGTAATGCTGCTTTTTCACATTAGCAATTGCATTTTAAGGAAAACATTATGTTACTGCAAAACATCCACTGCTTATGTTTTTCAATTGGTTCTTGCTAAAAATATCTGCTACAGTCTACAGTACTAAAATGGCTATAATCAATATTTTTATATTAGCAATGGGTCACGTGTATTTGTGTGTGAAAGATGCCGCTTGTATTGACGAATCAACAGAGAATTATGACCCGACTCTGCAATTCCCCTCAGCTCTACAGAGCTTTATATCAACTATCAACTCATTGTTTTGGTTTTCCAGCTGTAGTGGACTTTATTTTGGTCTCACTGCTCTCATCAGCCTCAATTCCAGCTGTTTTCAACAATAAAAAAACTCTAAAAACTCACTATATGCTACCTGCTCAGCACCTGCTCAGTAAACAAAGTTAGCAACTATCTGGAGGAAATAGTGGAGCAATTAGCAGCTAAAGAGACATTTCCCTCAGGAGTTGATGGTGACAAAACCAGAGCTGAAAGAGAGAGTCAATATTGGATTCATCGGGTGGCCAGAAACACAACTCCAAATGAATGCCTGTGTTGCTCCATATCTGCTGGATGTATAATTAGTAGGGCTGTCAAAGTTAACGCGATAATAACGTGTCAACGCAAATTTGTTTTAATGGCACTAATTTCTTTAATGCATTAACACAACGTTTTATTTTTAGGTTGTAGGTCAGGCTCAATTTAAAGCTACAGTGAAGATAGTGGTATCATATGAAACTACAAAACCTAAGGAATCCATTGGTACCAACCATGTCATACTAGATTGTCGCGAAGGAGGTTAAATAACGCTCCAAACTTATGCAAAGGGGTCCCTTGACCTCTGACCTCAAGATATGTGAATGAAAATGGGTTCTATGGGTACCCACGAGTCTCCCCTTTACAGACATGCCCAGTTTATGATAATCACATGCAGTTTTGGAAAAGTCATAGTCAAGTCAGCACACTGACACACTGACAGCTGTTTTTGCTTTTGGGCTTGAATTTGCCATGTTATGATTTGAGCATATTTTTGATGCTACATGCAGTACCTGTGAGGTTTTCTGGAAAATATGTGTCATTGTTTGTGTTGTTAATTGATTTCCAATAATAAATATATACATATAATTTCCATAAAGCAAGCAAATATGTCCACTCCCATGTTGATATGAGTATTAAATACTTGACAAATCTCCCTTTAAGGTACATTTTGCACAAATAAAAAATTTAATTAATTTGCGATTCTTTTTTTTTTTAAATTGCAGGTTTAAGGTATGATTAGGCTATGGCATTAACTACCTGATTAAGTTCAGGGAAAGATCATTGTTATTAAAGAATCAGTCCAGTATTATAGGTATTCCGTCCATATTGTTTTGCAGGTCTTGATTTATGTCTAACAATGCCAACTTTCAGTGCCAGCGCAGGAAATAGTCCTTTTCCTAACCATAACCATATCATAGGTGCCATGCACAGATATGTAAAACAATAGATTTGAAATAAATATTAAAAGATTTAAGTGAATATAACTTAACTTAGCTCAATATAATGTTTTTAGCCAGCCTTTAAATACCTTTAAAACATACTGTATATGCTAATGCCTTGCAAACTTCACTTGTAGAACACTGTGTTGGCATACAGTAGGCTGTAGCGTCTCTTTGGTAGTAGCAGACGTGTCTACTGTGTCTTGTATGGTGTCTTGACAGCCTTCACAGTGAGCTGGACAGAGGAAGTTGACACAAGTAGCTGCAATTATGTTGCTTTTGTCCCCTTTGTACTGCTGCACTTCCCCTATTGACTTTCATCAGGGTCCCACTTCAGTCATGGCCACACACACACACGCACACACAGTCCCGAGCCGTACCACTTCAATGTCTCTGCCTGACAAATAACGGACATGATACTGTCTAAAAATTGTGATTCATCAATCAGAGTGTGGCTGTTTTCTCCTGACTGTAACGGTGTTGCGTGTCTCTGCTCCTGTGAATTAAACCCCGTCATGGCTTGAGGGGTAACAGACGGGGTGGTGACAGGAAGTGGGAGTATTTAGAGTAACTCAGTCACCTGTACATCACTACATTTTCATCAAGGGGAAAGAGGCTGCAGCTACACTTCTAAATTCACACTCTGGTGCCTGTTTTTATTTTTGCTTTATTTTTCTTTGTTGTGCAATGAGATTGGTTTGAAATATGCTCTGGAAAATTGACATTATTGTTGTGTGAGTTTGTGTGAGATAGTGATCATCGCCTTCTTGTAGCATCAAATACAGCTGAAATATGATTAACTTTAGGATGCGTGGAGACTGTAAAGCAGCTGAAAATCAGTTTATACCAAACTGCTCATTTAAAAAAAATCATGTTTTTCTGTGAACGTTGCAGAAAACAAAGAACAATGAGCTGGGAATATACTGTTGAGTACAGAATACAAAGACAGAAAATATGTCTCCCAGGGCCGGCTTAAGGCAGAGGCCATAAAGGCGGTTGCCTAGGGCGCCACCTGCTGGTTGCCCTCTAAAAATAATAATATAATAAGATATTTTTTAAAATAACGGTGGGCACCCTTCCTCATTTTCTGCAACAAATGAAGAAACAAATAAATAAAGAAAAAAATACACTTTTCACCCCTGTAACTCTCCTTCTCACACTGTTTCATCTGTCTAGCCACACTTATTTGTTAATAACGGTGTAAATTGTAGTGAAACTGACTTTTAAGCCAACAATATCAGTGACCAATTTTGTATTTATATTATAATAACTACAGTTATTTACGTTTTCAATCTTTATGTTTGTCTTAAAACCATTGTGATGTCCGATGTGTGTTGCAGTTTTCGGGTTCAGGGTTCTGGGGGGTTTAACTGGGGGGCTCCAAATCTGAATTTTATCTACAGCACCAAAAGGGCAAGAGCCGGCCCTGATGTCTCTGCACACGTGTCATTGCATACAAATCCATGTGCAGATGCACATGTGTGTATGAATATCGATACATCGTGGGCCTGTTTGTTTAGCAGAGTCAGTCACATGCTTTGTTGGTTTTTTTTTATCAGCTTGCCCTCTGAGCTGCGTGGCGTCTCTCTAAATACACCCAGGAGAAGTAGGCCAGCCTCTCAGGCCACTGTTTTGTCGATGAAGTCGATATCTGTGCCAGGGCAGAACATCCCCTCCACACCAACCGCCCCGTGTCGGGCCATTAGGATCCACCAGCACGGTGAGAAATAGATTAGGCTGCGGCAATGTGGGCCATGAAATCATCATCACCTCACCGCAGCGGGGGCCACGCGTCAATACTGACAAACGCGCGCATGCACACAGAGGAACACAACACGTCCGTACACACAAGTTTTTTTGTTGTGCAGGAGAGCAACAAGGTGTTATATGGGCTATGTAGTGTCAGTCAGTGGAGTGTGGTCAAAGCCTGATTAGCTTATAGCGATCACTATGACTTCAACAGAATGAAAGGGGGGGGGGGGGAGGCAGCAGAGCAACACAGATCAATGGCCCAGAAGTAATCAGATCTGATCTGATCTGTGTGACATCGTCATGCAAGGTTTGTTTAAATTGATGCATGTTGAATGTAGGTCTGCAGCCAATGATTGTTTCTATTGATTCATATGTGGATACTTAAATTGTTCATTTCATTTAATAAATGACAAAACAGTTTAATCACAAGTTCCCACAGCCCAAGGTGATGTATTACAGTTGCTTGTTTTGTCAAACCAACAATACAAAACCCAAAGATATTCAACTTGTACAGTATAAAACAGAGAAAAGCAACAACTCCTCACATTTGAGAAGCTGTAACCAGAGAATGTTTGGCATTTTTGTTTGATAAAAGGAGTTAAAGGGGACATAACATGTTCATACTTGTATTTTGGGTTTCTACTAGAATGTGTTTACATGCTTTAATGTTCAAAAAAAACATTAATTTCCTCATACTGTCTCTTTAAGGCCCCCTCCCGAAAAGGTCTAGTCTGCTCTGATTGGCATGTGAGAAAAATATGGTGCACCTTTGCAAAGGTAGTTCTCAAGATATGTTGTTGTCATTTTCTTATATTTTGGCGAGCTTGAATTGCCTTCCTGTTGATCTAGGTCTCACGTGTGTTGTAGAAAAAAAAAGGTTGGTGGTTTTTCTCTCTTGTTGTTTCACACTTCTTTTTTAATCTCACTCTGCTGGACTAGTTTTGCTGTGCCCCCTCTTGATCCCACTCCATATTTTCCTGCGTGGAAGAAGAGGGGCCAAGCTCGGAGGTCAGGAAACATGCCTCCGTTTGAACTGTAAAAATCAATGTGTCAGCACAAATGCTGAGTTCAAAATGAGAGATAGACTCTAGAAGGAGAAATGGCCTCTAAAATGGTTCACTTAGCAAAGTGATATAACGCCCACTACACGGTCTTTTTTTTTTTCTTTCACTGTAATTACAGCCAGTTAAGTTGCTACAGATAGCTAGATGAGTGTCTTCTCTGGCACGAAGTCAGATGTTAATTACTTTTGCTGAAGTGATTTGCAGTTTCGGTCAAGCAGATTCTTTGAAAAGTCAAATTATTTACCATCCGAAAGATGCAAGAAATGAACATTTCTGTAACACTATGTTTACAGTGTTGGGCTACTTGCCTGTACCACCTTGCACCTTGTTGCAAATTGGAGTGTGTTCTTGTCCCTTGTGACTGCATTATGTTTCCCTGTTTGACTCACCTGCGTCGCAAAACAGGACTCTGTATCACACATGTGTTGATACATGTTCCTGCAAGACTGATGGTGATAGTAATCATCTCTCCTCTGTCTTTGGCCAGCTCAGTTTCTTCTTTATGTGGATCATTGAGGGTTTATTTTATGAGTAAAAGGGTGCATGGCAAAGTCCCAAAGTGTTCCACAGTCCAAAGCAACAAATCAAGTCAACCTTGCGGGATGACTTCCACTTCAAAACTTTTTGAGTAACGAGTGTGAGTAGCACAGTGTCATTAGGTATTAAAAGGTGGACAGCAGCATTTGAAAAATTATCCACAGTGCACTTTAGGGGTGTCTCCAAATTTGCATAGTCAACTCTCATTTGTCAAATCTTGCCTTTTGTCGACTCATGTTTTTTTTTTTTTTGCTCATTGACACCCGCTATGTTTAAAGGAACAGTGTGTAACATTGACTGGGATCTATTAACAGAAATGGAATATAATATTCATAAGTATGTTTTCTTTAGTGTATAATCATCTGACATTAAGAATTGTGTTTTCATTACATTAGAATGAGCCCTTCATATCTACATAGGGAGCGGGTCCCCTAAGGGATAATCAATGAGAGAAAGAGACAGAGACGCAAGCTGCAAACAGCTGTTTCTACACGCCTCCTCTTGCTGATTTTAGAGAATCGTTCATAAATTAAAAATATATTAAGCACTCTGATAGTGCTACCTTGCTCTGATTCATAAATGCATTCTTTGATTTTTGAAACAGTAGTGTTTTGCTCTTGTTACTTAGCCTTTCTGAGGCTGCAAAGTTGGATAGTGCAGCTTTGTCTACATGGTGATTTATTCACGCACACAAAGGAGATTTATTGAAAGCATGTTATTTCCAACTTTTTATAAAAATATGATAATATTTATACCAAAATAGGCTATATGTTGGGATTCATAGGGAGAAACCAAGCAATTCTGTTTATTCATTTATTCATCCAGCACCCCCTTAAGGCCAAGACACAACAAGCCGACATCACAGAAATAGCGGCGATGAAGGCCAAGCTTGTCAACATGCAGCTATGTGTGTTTTGGCATGAAAAAAAAACAACAATATACTGTATGTATTTTTCCAAATTCTACACTCACATTGTTTTTGTCAAGATACAGTTTAATTGGCTGTCAAAAAACACAGCGATCAGTCGGTTGATCGTAAACTACAGGTTTCCTCTAAACTGTGTAATTATTTTGCACCTGCTCCCACCTGCCTGCAGAAAAATGTCTGGCACCGAGCGACAGGCTGCCTCGACAATCAGTGCACGCTACAAGCCTCTACGCTGATCTGCGACTCAGACTTCCTGCAGTGATGCTTGTTTTTCCTTTCGAGTCCAATAGAGCCGACACCTCAAATTTACTCAACACAACCAAAGTTACTAATATCACAGGTGGCACGTATATAAAATAACACAAAAGACGCTGCAAAGATCAAAGTCAAAGACCAAAAAACACAAAACACAAAAATATGTCTGAAGGGGAATACCACTAAATCACACCTTTACAGTATGTTATTCACTGTTCTGTCCCCTGGGAGGAGGATATAAGGAGTTTATCCTGCTTTCTCTTTTGTAATGTTACCATACTTCAACAGCCTAGCAGAGTAAAACCTGCCTTTTTTAAAGGTCTTGATGTCTGGTATGATGTCTTGGATCTTGGTAAGGCTTAGGCAACAAACTACTTAGTAAGGTTTAGGAAAAGATTGCGGTTTGTGTTTAAATAATACCGGAAGTGGCGTAACTTAAGTACGGAAGTTACATGACAAATAAATCAACTTTGACTTATGGTTTCACACAGGACGCGAACATCGGTCTCCTGGAAGAAAGTCCTGCAAGATGGCAAACTACTTTTACTCCTTTCAACCTTGACAAAGGCAGCACATACCAGATCCATTCCTTACGTTCTTACCTTTCACAATAAAAGCCCTAGACATATAATATTCGCAGGCGAGTATTTCGCATTTTTGTGCCGTTTAGGCGGCACGCCCCCGTTGTGTAAAGGCATTCAAACATGAGTAAAATTCGAGGTATTTGAATATCGAAGAAGGTTAAGGCAAGAGATGTAGTCATGATGCTGTCCATGTAATTTTAAATTGCTATTTTGTAAAATATCTTGACATTTCCAGTGGGTAGTCCTCTGAAATGTGTGTTCTACATCTCCTCTTATATCAACCTAGAGATTCATGATTTAATATGACATTTTAATCAGACAAACGTGTTCAACAGCATACACACAGATATCAATGCACACACAGAATCTGCAACAGCAGCAGCCCATTAAGACATTTAATCACACAGCGGGACAGACGTTAATGTAGCCGGCCAACGGTGTCCTGGTGGGACAAATGATCCACGGCATTAATGCGAGTTGTTTCAACATCATGATGCAGAGGAAACAAACAGAGTATCCATTTAAATATTCTGATTGATAGTGTCATTGAATGTTTTTTTATTCCTATCCCATTAATCAGATTTATCTTGCTACTCCTTTGGGGCGTCCAGACCTTCACTGTAGGTTGAGAGCCACAGAATTAGCAGACCTCATTTCAAGCCTCTACATCAGCACAGGATGTACCTAAAGTTAAAGAAGCTAAAGTGTCCTTCAGGAAAAGTGTTCTGGTTGTTCCTGCACTCCGACCTCCCTGTGGAAGAAGGCAGATGAACAGAGTATTTCCCAAATGGCGTCACATTAATCATCGTTGTTCGGTAAAACAGGACATTTCAATCTTTTGTGAAGGAGTTTCTTCTGAAGTTATGCAAGTGTAGCTGATGGCGAACCACTGCTGGCAGGCTCTTACTTGGCCTGGCTAAAACGTTCACTGATTTTTCTAATCAACCCTTTGAATCAGATCCAATTAAAATGGTCAAGCAGTTGAATCCTCAGCCTGGAGTAGTTTCATATTGTTCCAGCCCCAGTACAGAGTGCCTTGCTCGAGGCCTGATAGAACGGGCCACAGCCACACTTGGGGAATTAGCAATTATTCTTTACAAGATATATCAAAAATATATGCATGCCTATGAATCAAATACCAAAACGGATTCAATTGATCAATCAGTGAACGACCATCAAATCAGTAGTCAAGAAATTTTTTATACTCTTTTGGATCTGTTGGCTATCTCAGAAGGTAGAGCGGGTCGTCCACCAATCTGAAAATCAGCAGTTAGATCCCCAGCTCCTCCAGTCCGCATGTCGAAGTGTCCTTGGGTAAAATACTGAAGTCTATGATTCAACCATACTGCCCTCTCTTATTTGAAAATCTCCAACTTGATTTACCTTGTTTTCTGCTCGGCTTATTCTTTGATTACTCGGAAATACAGAATATGTGTTATTTTGCAGTTCATTAACCAAGTCCTTCTGCAGACTAAAATATAGATACTGCAAGTCAGAAGGCAAAAAAGACACAGTCAAACATTTAGGCAGTGTGAGGCAGACAGGTGGGCGTATCTGTGGCCAATTTCAGGCTACATTTCAAGTAAAAAAGATTTGTTCTGGACTCTCACCCAGGATTCTGCATTGCCTGGTTAGATCTAATTCCCCTTTAAGTGAAGGTACAAGTCTCTCATTAAAATCACTGTCGGGAACTCTTTGGGTCAATTATTTCAAATGTTCACAGCGCAGTTCATGGTCTAATATTCTCATAACTGGAAATCAAAGTGACATATTCACACATCGATTTCCCGCAATATCACAGAGCTTTGCAAGCGGGAAGATGCCCGTTTTTCTCCCTCCAGTAATCTAATTCTGGAATAAGCATTTCAGGAGATGTCATGAATTGAATTGAAATGTCTGGAGGAGACATTCAGGACTCCCACAGGGCATAAAAAGCAGCTTTGAACTGACTTTGTGATCTTTTATATTCTGTATTTGCACTTCAGTTTTAATACAGGGTTTTCCCTGCCATTATACATGTTAGGCGCAGCGCCTAAGCATTGTTGTGCCACGCCCAGCCCATAGACATATTATGTATGTAAGAAGTGGACATAGTCACCGTGACGTCACCCATTGGTTTGTGGACTGCCGTTTTGAAGCCTCTAGGTCAGCATTTTGGCCGTCGCCATCGTGTTTGCCAGCGATTGAGACCATAAACTCATGTTTACAATGTTTACTGAGGTAATAAATCAAGTGAGAAGAAGGTTCATTTTCTCATAAACTTATATACAATTCACTTCTTTTTGCAATTTGATCATATGACTTGTTGGTTGATGGGTTGCAATGCAGGATCTTGTGTGTTTGTAGCATTGATCATGATCTTACCATGACCTTATCCATGTAGTTTAAGTTGCCTAAACTTAACCAAACATTAACCAAAGAGGGCAGTTCAGAAAATGCACATGAATTATTCTCGTAGCAAGTTTGGAAGGCACCGACAAACGACCTGCTTTGTTGTTGAGGTTGGAGCACTTGTTGCATATCTGTGTGTGTCTTTGTTGCAATGACATGTTGTACACTTGCAAAGTTGAGAATGTGTTTGAATGTCCCTGTCGTGTCTTCACCGTACAGCATGTACTATGATTTATTTTGGCGCAGATTGGCTTCAGAGGTAGCTGTGTGTTATTTGACTGGTTGTGGTCATCCTGCGGTGAGTCACACTGTATGACATGCATGCTGTTGAGTCACATCTCTGTACTCAGACTGTAACCTTATTTCAAAAGGCCACCGCTGACGATTTTGATCTCTGCTGAGCTGCTGCGTGCACATTTTCCAAGTTCTAAAATGGAAAGCTTTGTCGATCCTCAAGACCTGCAGAGCAGATCTCACAGAGATTATAAATACAGTACAACCACTCTGGAAATCTGATAGGCTAAAGAGCTTCACCAATACAACAGCAAGTATTTTCAATGGCTACAGTATATTTGCATCATAGTGGTGTATAATGGCCAATAATCTGAGGTGGGCATGACTATGATTAACACATTCACAAGGTTTGTTTATAGGACCAGTCCATTCATTCTCCTGTTTAGAGCTTAGTCTGAATAATGGCTGAAGACATCACCTCCACATTAAATCATCAGATTTCACAGTCTTTTCTTGTTTTGTCCATTCACGGACTGTCGGTCATACATACTGTATAGTGTAATATAAAACCCACAAGATTAATGGCATATAGAAAATCATATCCTCTGAAAAGGGACGGCGCTATTTTACCTCAATGAAATCACTACCACATCTTATGATTAAGTTTGGTTTAAGATTTTGGCTTGTGCTTTGTGTAGTCCACAAGGCACAAGTCCTACAGTATCCCAGAACGACAAACCAAACCCAGGCTCTAGAGACAGCCATTCACGTTCCACATTTTTGCGTCGGCCACCATAGCTCTCCTACACGATCAGCACATAGAAGTTACAGTTGGTTGCAATCTGCAACCTCACTGCTAGATGCCGTCAAATCCTACACACTGCACCTTGTAAACATCTTTAACATACTAATATTGAGATAATACCGTAATATTAATGATAGTATAAATGTTGTCGATCTCCCCTGCCTTAATATAATTACAGTACAGCTATATTGTGAGACCGGGCTAGTTGGATGTTCTAATTAGAGCTGTGATGACACGTTGGTTACACCTTCTTGTAAAAAGGCTCACCTGTTTTATTTAGTAAAGAAAAGCAGACATTTTGACTCGTCATAGTAAGAAAAGCACAGGTGTTACTGATGACATAAATGATGACTGTGAGCTGGCATGCACAATACCAGGACCCTGAAACTGAAGCAGCTAAATGGAATACATCCGTCATTAATTTTATTATTTTCACCTGTGATTTTCCTACTGTGACATGTTCAAATATCTGCCATGAAAAAGGCCAACAACACAAGGAGCTCTACCACCGTTTCACTGATTTGCAGTACCATGGTGTAACGATTTCATTCAAATTAACTACATCTTCATAGAATGTGAGTGTGATTAAATTTGGATGAGCTGAGTCTGGCCTACATTGAGTTTCTAAACACATTCAAGCCCTCATAACTACATTTTTTTATAAAAATATCTTCAACTTTTATGATGAAAGTTACGCTAAGGCTTCACTAAGACCTTACGCTTGAAACTATTCAAATTAAGCTCTTAATATTCCCTCATTTTGATAGACTGATGATATCCTTACCATGATGAAATCACCCGACATAGTGGAAATCAAAGATGCTCTTTCTCCAAGTGCTCTGCTTCATCGCTGATGCACAGATTTAGAAGGAAATTAATTATTCCTTCTAAATCTGTGATCTCATGATTCATTTTGTGTAAGGTTGTCATGATGGTGGGGTAACTAACTCTCAGCTAACGCTCTCTCCTGGGGTGAGTGTCCCAATTATGAACTATAATCAGACTTATTATGTGTATGAAGTGTTCCCATTATCCTGTTTAATCACAGTAAACCCTGGAGAGCAGCAGTTTTATTTAGGTTGATGAGGGAAGATATCAAGATATCTCTATTATATCAGATTTCAATGGCATTTCATAGTTTTAGTTTATTATCCAGAGCCCCCCCTCTCTCACACACATACACACACATCCCTGTACTTCTATCTATGTGAGGACCATCATTGACATAATGCATTCCCTAGTTCCTTACCTAACCTTAGTCATCACAACTAAATGCCTAACCCCAACCCTAACCCTGACCATAACCTAAACCTAATTCTATCCTGAACCTTAAAACCAAGTCTTAACTCCTTAAAACTCTGACGGCCCGCCGGTGGACCCGGCCGCTATTCTTTCTTTCAGAGGTTGTAGTGGGCTGAGTTTTTAAGGTAGAGGGAAGATAATGATATCATGTGAAACTAAAAAATCTAAGGAACCCATTGGTACCATGTAGGGTTGGAAATTAGCACCACCCACCAGCCAAATGCTGGTAAAATATGCAAGTGGCTGCTAGATTTGCTTCATTCACCAGCCAAAAAAAACAATGGCAATCTATTGAGTGGCTTGTAGATTTTAGAATCCAACAGACACAGTGGCAGGTGGACAAAAAAGTTAATTTCCAACCCTGGTACCATGTCGTGCTAGTTTATGTCATGCAGTTTGGGGCAAAAACCATGCTGTTTTTACTTCCATAAACAGTCATGGAATTGCAGAAATTGGGTATCACTGTAAAGCTGAGACTCTTGTGGTTCAAATGAGCTCAATTTTATGCATGTGTGATGATGGTAGTCCTGATAGCCATTTCATTGTAGTGAGACCATTTTTTTAAAACTTGACCTCACTGTATATTATGAGCCCTGGTGACCTCTAGGATAATCACAGCCTCATGAAACTTTACAGCCACAAACTACAGACCTAGAGCACTTAGAGGTTGTATGGCTTTCCTAGCTATATTGAAAATAAGGGGGTTTCTGAGCAGTTTCCATAACAGAAGTGCTCTCCATCTAATCGCCGAAAAATGCAATTCTTGCAGAAATCTCCAAATGTCAAAGGTTTTTGATACCAAGTGGATTTGTCTATGGTGTTCCTCAAGGTCTTGGTGTTTTAATGTGGTATTTTGGAGGGATTATTGAGAATTTTTATCAATTACCAAGTGGTTTAAATGGTTAAATTTAACATCAAATCTGTGTAACAAATGGCATCAACCCACAAATTGCTGCAACAATTTATGAGACATAATAGAGCATGAGGATGGTCATCACATATTTATCATCATGTTTTAAGCCCTGATGCACAAATTATTTTTATTTATTTATTAATTAATTTATATTTCTTATTAATGACTAGAACAACTTGACACAGTGCTGAGCTGCACCTCAGATTATCTTCAGGTTCCCAGCTTTCAGATGATGTACGCCACTTCTATGTGACATATACTGTTGACTTTTTATCTTCCCCTGTCCCCCAACCCTACCCCTGTAAAAAAAGAGAGGGCGGTATAGTAGGGGTTAACCCTCAAACAGGCCTTTGAGGAAGTAAGGACGGACCAAGATGTTCTCACTTTCTAAAAAGTCTTCACTCTCTTTGTTAAAAACTTGTTATGGTTCTCACTATGTGGCAAGTACAAGAACATACACACACACACACACACACACACACGACTTGTGAGGAAAATAGCTGTTGGCAAAGCAATCTCAGCAATAATATGCTTCAACAGTGCTTTTAATTATGTGTTGATTAATTGGGTCTCTGCACTGGATTGGATCCTTTGAGCTATAATGAAACAATTGCAAGGTTAGTCTTCACGCTTATATGAAGTATAGGTATTTATTGAAGTTGTAAGCATATTTTGTATGTGTGTATTTGTCTTTGGACGACACACTTTTGCTTGAATTTAATGTGCCAATCTTGAATGAGAACAGAAGAAGCCTAGAGCAAATGTAATTTGAATGTTGATGTTGCTGTATTGCTGGGAAACAAGCTTTGTGCATCAAAAACATTTTATGCCAAGTATTGCTCCGAGTAATTGGTCCTTAAGGTCTTGGTAGACTCACTGGTTTGTAGTTCATGGTTTATTTTTATGAGTAATGAATGAGTGGAAACTGACTGCCTGAGAACTGAAAGGCACATCTGGCATCAATATGATATTCAGAAATATGCTTTGGTCTTTAATCAGCACTTTAGGACAAGTCATAGTCAAGTCAGCACACTGACACACTGACAGCTGTTGTTGCCTGTTGGGCTTGAGTTTGCCATATATGTTGATAAGAGTATTAAATACTTCTCCCAATCTCCCTTTGAGGTACATTTTGAACAGATAAAAAATGTGTGATGCTAAGATGTTGATGACGATAATATTGATGATGAGGATATTGATGATGTTGTTGATATTGTTAATGATGATGATGATGACAAAAACAAATCTGCTTCTATACAGCCTGTGCATTGCCTCTGTGGACTGCCTGTCGACACCTGTGTCCGATTGGACTTGAAGCTGTTGTTGGCACTTACTCACGTTGTTCCCTCTTATTTAGATCCTTGCTTGTGTTGTACGAAATCTCAGATGTACGTCGCTTTGGATAAAAACATCTGCTAAATGAAATTATAGAATTGTGTGATTCATTTGCAATTAATCACGATTAACTATGGACAATCATGTGATTAATCACGATTAAATATTTCAATCGATTGGCAGCCCTACTTACGTTATAACAAATGGGCTGAAATCAACAAAAACACAGGTATGGTCCTTTAACACAACCACTAAAACTATATGTGTGTGTGTGTGTGTCCACCAACAACCTCCAGATTTACTGTATAAACTCACACACTTGTGAAAATCAAATTTGAGGCCAAGACTTTTCTGTAAATAAGATCGTAGGTGTTTCAGTTTCAGCAGCCTGACAATGTTTTACAGGACATTTTATTGTCTCTTTCTAAATTTTTGTTTTGCTGCTGGCTGGTTGAGCGGTATCAGACCCAGATGGAGCCGTCCCTCTCCGGCTCTCTTCGGGCCCATTAGTGTCAGACTCTGGGTTTTCAGCTGGTGCCAGCACCCATCTGTTTCTACATCCCCTGTCCTCCCACGTCTTTTTTAGACTTGCCATTGCCACGGGTGTGTGTGGAGGAGGAGGAGGAGGAAAGGAGCTCACAGTGACAGGGACAGCTGACACCAGAATGTGTGTGTGTGTGTGTGTGTGTGCCCGCTCTGTCAGTGGAGACCTGCCTGGCATCGCTGAGGCAAAGTGATGATGTTTGGCAGTGGAGTGGATACTGGGGTTGTGCCCTAACTGGAAATGTTCCAAGTTGAATCTGATTTGATGTGCTAATGGTTCCTGTCATTAGTTATTTATTAATATTTTTCCAGGGTTGTAAATCGCATAGGAAACACACGTTTTTTATTTGTCTAAAATACACCGTAAAGGGAGATTTATCAAGTATTTAATACTATTATCAACATGGGAGTGGACAAATACGCTTGCTTTATGCAAATGTATATGTATATTTATTATGGGAAATCAATTAACCAACATAAAACAATGACAAATATTGTCCAGAAACCCTCACAGGTACTGCATATAGCATAAATAATATGCTCAAACCATAACATGACAAACTCAAGCCCAACAGGTAACAACAGCTCAGTGTGTCAGTGTGCTGACTTGACTATGACTTGCCCCAAAACTGCATGTGATTATCATAAAGTGGGCATGTCTGTAAAGGGGAGACTTGTGGGTACCCATAGAACCCATTTTCATTCACATATCTTGAGTTCAGAGGTCAAGGGACCCCTTTATACGTTCATACGTTAATGCGTTTAAGAAATTAGTGGCGTTAAAACGAATTTGTGTTAACGCATTATCGCTTTAACTTTGACAGCCTTAATTAAAAAAAACAAAAAACAATAGTATTCATGGCCTCTGCCTCATTACACTACAGTCCAGTACACCACACAGGTGCAGCCCGCTCTGCTGTTATCTGGCGTTGGTCTGTGGACAATGATGCAGCAAATAAAAAAAAATCTTTTCCTTATAATACAGATCAATGACTTGTAGGGAGCCGACCTGGTGAATATCACACAGTGTGAGAGACTTTATGTAAAGAAAGGGCTAATACGTGCTTGCAAAGGAACCCCAGTACAGCTGATTGATTGCTGCGGATGTGGAGGAGTAGATGGATGTTTTTGACGGGGAGGGGGTGTACGAGAAACGTCATCTTGATTGCGCGGAGAGATGAAGAGAGAAGGATGGAAATTATATGATAAAATAGATGTAAAGACCGTGTTTAGATTGGACTGTGTGGATGTGCTGTATAGCTGCTAGAGTTAATTTGCTGCATAGCTGAGCACTGAAAGCATATAAAACAGCTGCGTATTGCGGGGAGATAGCCGCCCTTAAGACAGAGCAGCACTGCAGGATGCTGGAAGGGTTGTTTGACAAGATGTGGATGCCCGGAGGGAGGAGGTTACTGCAGTGCTGCCTTCTCAGACCTTTGAATTCCCAGGACAGCGTCCTGGAGTGTCTAGAAGTTCATGTCAAACAGGATCAGCGAGGGGATTTGACAGATTTATTATTTTTTTAAAGTCATGAAATATCCATGACAGTGGTGTTCAGAACCCAGGCATACATTCCACATCCTGCTCTGTGTGTGTGCTGATGTTTGATGGTGGTTGCACTGCACCTTATATTGGTGTGACCATATTTCAAGATTTCAGATTTGCATACTTGAACATCCCTTAAAGCTGGGGTATGCACCATCTTTGTAATCAAGTAAATTGTCTTTGCCAAGAGTATTTCATCCAGCCAGAGTTGTTATGTGAATGCAGAATAGGTTCAGAGTCTGTGTTTGGCATCTAAGCTCTGACCTTGTCACTCCCCGCAAGAATACACCAAGCTCAGCACGGCAGAGATTGGGGCTTGACAATAAGGCCCGGGCCAGACCGGGCACGTCAGCAGCACTTGGCGGTTGCCTCGCTGAACTACTCCGTCTCTCACACGTGTTGTGTCCACACCAGCAGCGTTTCTGCTGCTGCCAGCTGTTTCTTTCTACATAGAGTTATAAATGTCATTTATATTTTTTTTAGACATAAAAAGGTCAAGAAGCCTATGCTCATTTGTAAATAATAGTAATAAACCACAATTAAAAGCTGGTACTTTATTAATTCATGGAACCCTGGAAGTCACTGCATTTTCACACTCATGCAAATATTTCAGAATAAAAGCCTTCTGTTAACAAATGAAAGAATTCTGTCGACAGAAAAAATGCTAGAGGGCTTTTATTTTGAAACGGAAGCAGGAAGTGTTGAGTTAATAAATCTTTTTTTTGTGTCATGTCTGTGACATATTCTACATATATAGACATTGAAACTGTAATAATGTTGCTGGTATGATGTCAATATACTGTCAAAAGATCATTTTCACTCTATTTTTGCTGTGGACTGCCAACAGGTGGATGCTGGGGTGCTTATGAAATGGCAGCAGTGACTTTTCTGGTGAATAGAGAGAGTAAGTAGAGAGCTGAGCACTGAAGGCTTGAACACAGTCAGAGTCTGTCATATGCGAGTTGCAGCACACTTGAGATATCTGCTTCAACTCTCTTTGCTCTATTAATAGAATCAAGTGATCTTATTTAGCCTTGATGCTAATGGTCTAACTGGGTAATCCCTTTTCAGCACGTTTCTGATGATGCCATATGATGCAATTATCAACTGCTTCTCACAATTTCAGTGTTTAAAACGTCTGAGAGCTGATTACACTTGTTTTTATTCTGTGAGGACTGTTCTGTATAAGCAGAGGTGTGTAGATTAAAAGGAGGTGCAGGTGGGTTTTATCTTGTTTTTTATCTTAGTCTCAAATGTTTTAACCCTGTCGTGGAGGGAGATTGCATGAGTCTAGATTTGAACAGAGATGCACCGATGGATCAGCAGCGGATGGAAACCGGCTGGTTTTAAGCTGATCGGCCATGACGGGTGACCGGCCGATCAGTCTTATAATTCATATTTTTTGCCACTCACATAGTCAGATAGCAGGTCAGACTTTTAAAAAATTTGAAATCGGAATTGACCAAGAAAATTGCAATCGGTGCATGCAAAATTATCTTATTGGCTCAGCTGCTTGTCATGGACACACTTCTTCAGGAGTATGCTTTAGTAGTATTTTGAATAAAGTATTTTGGGCTAAAACACCTGGAAGAAATAGCAAAGGAAAAAAACTACCCTTCCATCATTCATGAGGAAATTTGACTAATATGCTTTCTTCACAAAAGACATTCTGAGGTGAAAATAATCAAATTAATGATGCTTCAGTTTCAGGCTCCTGGTATTGTGCATTCTGGCTCACTGACACACGGTCATGGTTTACTGGGACACTAACTGAGCCATTGTTAATATTATGAGTAACACTTGTACTTTTCCTGTGATATAACAAAGGTCAAAATGTCTGCAGGGAAAAAGGCTTATTTAGATGAACAGCAGTGCAGCTTTCGTAATGGATGAGCTCATCTTTTCATATTTTTGCCGCAATAATGGAAACCGAACAAGAACAGCAGCGTGTACTGGAGTAGTATTGTAATAAGGCTCTTGTCCCTGTCAGAGCATTAAGATGTTTAACTCTGTCGAATTTGACTTCAGCTGATAAAACTCGGCCCAGATATGAGGCAGGAAATGAGACTGAAGTGATAATGAAACATCTCCATGTCGCTGGCAGGGAGCATCACTCTGTCAGTTTTCGATTGGACGAGAGATAGAAGACTTACAGTCTCTAGATGGAAAACAGTTCAGTTGATTATTTGAAATTACTGAAGGCTTAAACGGCTCATAATAGGAGGGCAGAGAAGCTAATTACTTCACATTGACAAATGAGTTTGAAGACCCCTGAGACAAAATCTCAAGAACTCTAATACATGTCTGTGTTGTTTTCTGCAAAGATCATTACAACAATGGCAGACTGAAAGTAGCTGCCCATTTAATTACACCATTACCTTGTTGTTCTTGATGATGTTGTCCATGAAAATCTCTGAAGCAGATTATTTAGCTACCAAAGATCAACCCATAAACCCCAGACTATCCTAATCAGTCTGTCGCCAACGCAATGTACCCTTTTGATAGTATTACTGTCAGAGTTGTTTTCACAGTGATTACTATAATTTTGGCCAATTTCATGTGCTGTGGACAAAATCTCATTTAAAAATAGAAATTAAAATGGGTAAAAATCATGAGGCAGCCAATCCATTGGCTCTGAGTTTTGAAAAGCCTGCCGTTGGTAACAGTACCTCCCTGTTAGCCTGGTTCCAGACAGTAGGGAAATTGGTTAGTGGAGGTGGTATGGATGCCGATTGACTAATAATTTGCAGCACTAATTGCGGTCAGAGGAAAAGAAACCAATGTGGAGTGTTGGTCGGAGACGTCCTGATGTGAACTGTAGTCTCTGATGTCAAAGGCTGACACTTAATACACTCTCCCTAGACAGTTTGGCAGCGATGAAACAGCTCGCTTCTTCTGTTCTTATCCGCAGCGCCACATGAGGTCGCTTGTCAGAAAAACATTTTAAACATTTAATCAAGCTGTTGTTTTTCTGGTGACGACAGTCTTAACCTCGTTAAATGAGCCTTGGTATCACTTTCTCTTTAGAAAGTGGAATAGGGAAAGCAAGAGCGAGCCTTCGGTTGCCCTTTTCTAATGGACTTTCCTGCTTTAATTCCCCCAGATGTTATTAAGATGAAGGTCTATACTGCAATCATGTTACAGTCATTTCTCTCAGTGTAATTCCAATCTATTTCAGCCTAATGCAGCAGCTTGGTGGTGGTGCAGCAGGTGGAAAGCCTGTGTAAAGAAGCTAAGAGGTGCACTGGTTTGTGCAGCATTATTCATGGCCACCTGTCCAAGTCAGCTGTGTATTTAAATTGGCTGCGACCCTTAAGTGTCCTCCAAGGACCTGGGTGCCATCAACTCATACTTGGTCCTGAGCAGTGGTTATTTATTCGTGCTGACTGCAGGTTTCTGACTGCTCGCCCCGCCTACTACTCGCCCCCATAAATAGCTCCAGTATGTTCATTAGCTCATGTTAAATAAAAGGGCAAAATGGCATTTAGCTTGGCAGGCACGCAGGGAACAGGGAACCATAAAAGGTGTACTTGTTCTCGTTCTTGGCTTTTTGTTTTGCTGATGCATCTTTTCCCTGTAGCAGCTCTTCATGTTTCAGAAAGGTTTCCCTGTCAGGATTGTTTAACAGAAAGTATCCGCTTTCTGTCTCTTAATTTGCAATGTGAGCAGTTTGCTTGCATCCAAATTCATAGTAATGGTAGTTTGTTCTGGCCATTGCGGCTTCTGCTTTGTTGGTGCATAGGTTGTTGTAAATCCACTCAGAATCCCAGACCCTTTAAGCCTTGATTGATAATTGTTGCAGATTTAGAAAGCAGCGTTGATTTGGTTGAATTATGGTCCAATGAGGGATCCAAAACTAAATTGAAGTCACCTCCAGTTATACATAAACCCTCAACCACACCTAGTTTCATCACCAAGTTATTGAAAAAGAAATTGGGTCATCATAAGTGGGTCCATATATGTTAATGAGGATTATTTTGCTGTTGTTGAACAGAAAGACTTTGATGGCATTCTCGGCAGAGGATCAGGCTTGTTTACTACCTGAAATCTTGTGTAATGTTTGGCATTTCCTGCGTCTCCTCATCCTGAGTTTTGGGAAGAGCTGAAAGCCTCCCCATGATCCCTCTGGGACTACTTCAGGGTTCTCTCTGTGTGTCTAAACTGTGGCCGACCCCTGTCCATCATCAGCATTCATTTACGACATGGCTGATTATGGTTTCGATATGTTACAGTAAATATCATGTGTGCTTGGGAAATGCCCGCCACGCAAGGATGATTTTTATTGAAGAGATTAACTCAATATCCTATTGGGAACACAGGTGTAATCTATTTATGACTGACTGATGTTGTTGGTACGCACGGTTATTCCCCCTCTATCGGCACACGTTTGGTAAATGATGCAATGTTAACAAAGGATAATGCAGAGGCTTACAGTTTACTGCGGTGAGCCTCATCTGTTTCTCTGAAACAAAAGATATGTAAGACTTCAGGGGAGTAAAAAATGAATCTGTCTCCTCTCCTCCTCCTTTCTACTCATTTGCATCAGCTCCCGTCTTTTGTGCCTCCTCGCTCCTCTCTGCTGTATAAACCTAAATCAAACACACAGTAAAACAGAGCAGTAAATCAAATACCGTGGTAGCTACAGAGGTTCACATGCCCTTTAAGTTATAGTAAGCCTTCTGCTGTGTGCTGTCGGAAATTGTATTTGTTCAGTGTGATAGGAATCCAGTCTGTTCACATGTTATTTAAAGTACAGATACAGACTGTGTCAATAAATGCAAAATCTATATCTGATGTTTGTTTTGATTTTCACCATCAAAAATCCCACAGAGGCCTGGTTTCATGTCCCCATGCATTCAACTTTTGTTGTCTAATCTACTAAATAAATCTTAGTTGACTAAGACCAAAATGAACAATTAGTCGACTAATCGACTAAGAGGGGGCAGCCCTAGTCTGAATTGTTGTCTTTTTTCCAACTGACTCTTTATGAAGTCATCTGATCAGTTAAACATTAAGTCTCCTTCCTCTCCCCGTGTGCTACCAATGCTCAATTTATTTTTTGTTGCGTTATTTTTCTTTTCTCCGGCTCTGACAATAGTCTGCCAGAACTTTCTGTAATTCGTCCGAAAGTCAGAACCCTGCAATCATTTTTTTTCACCCTAGAAATAAACCAAACCACTGTTCAGTTTGATCCGGACCGAGACCACCTCTTTTTGCCAAACCAAGTTTGGGCTGTTTAGTCCGGACCGTGGTTCGGAACAAACTGAAAAGTCTGAAAGTCCGGACCAAACGAGGTAGCTGTGAAAGAGCCCTAAGTCATGTTTGATTTTAGTTCCGTTTTATTTCCATTTTTCTTTTCTAAATAAAAATATAATAAAAGCTATATAAATTCATGTTTAAGAAATAAAAAATAAAAAGATGAAAAACGAGCGCAACATAGCCTAGTATATACTTGAGGTTCATTATTGTTTCATGGAATATGTTTAATTTTCAAACATTGGAGCAAGTGCTCTTTTTCAAAGTTATACATACTGTATATTGCTTCATTTAATTTAGTAAAAAGACACCCACTCTTAACCAAACCTCTTTTGTTGCACATAATAACACTCCATACACAGGACTCTCTGGTTATTTCATCGTTCACTGGCTTGCATTATTGTGTTTAAGTAATTTTCTGTTGTGTTATTTGTTTTCAATGTCACATGGCAACACTCCTGTGCACATCAAAGGTGACCTGGGACAATGGCTGCATTCAATATGCATGTGTATAGTGGTGTGTGTCTGTTGGCATAGAAGAACATTGTGAAGCAGACCTTTTATGTGTGTGTGTGTGGGTGTACCTGAAGTGTTTGTGTTTTCATGTGTGTGGTATACATATACCATTCTCCCCAGTGATGTCAGACCCCAGGGACCTCCCGTGGGCTCGGCTTGCTATTTGACAGGCATGTTGATGAGAAGCCTGCAGCCACGTATTTCCTCTTTGCTCTGTGGGATAAAGGCGACTGTTGATATTAAACCTGAAAATCTGAAATGTTTTAAATTATATTTTGCATTTCAGATTTCAGTCCAATTGAAATTGCAAAAGTGATCCCTTTGTGCAGTCACAAATGATGTAAATGGGTCTTTAAACGTTGAATTTTTGTGTAGGAAGGGTGAAAATATTTGAGGTATCAGAATGCATCTCCTTTAGGCTCCAGGCCTCTGAGTGGGTGGGCCGGTGTGGAAAGCTGAGCCAGCAGGGAGACAGAGAGACAATGTAAACACACTTGCACACAAAGTGTAACTTAGAAGCCAAGGACAGTGTTCTGTTACCCGTGACAATGAGGACCATACCATCTAATAGAAACTGATGTTGATGTTTGCATAGTTCTTTCCCCTTTTGGGTATTTACCTGTTTATATACTGGTTTGGTATTACCACCAACGCTGTCCGTCACATTGTCGTCCATAGTTTTAGAGTTGGACGACGAGAGTGTGTTCGATTGTGGTGTTTGAAGCCTTTGAGGATTTAGAGGACTTGCCTAAAGTCGCCCTCCACTCTCTCACTTTTTGCTACTTCGTGTGGATGTTTGACCTTCACTGTGCAGAATGATGCATGTGCAGAGCTTGACATTTAATTTTTGGAAGGGGAAAAGTTTCTCTGTGCTCACTTTGAATCTTACTTTAAAGGCCCAGTGTGTAGGATCCCCCTAAATCTTACACACTGGTCCTTTTGATACGTGGATGTACATGATGTAGTGGGATTACGAATAGTTTAAAAGCCAATTGTGGTCCAGTATGCAACTTATACAAGTTGGATGTGGAAAGTTGAAACCTCCAGGTCATACACACTGAGAATGGATATTTATATATTCTGGATTTTTCCTTGAAGAATAATTGAAATATTGTGGCAAAATTGTTTTAGGCACAAATTATTATTATTACAAGCAGAGTATTTTTCTAACTTTTAGAGTATGTTTGCATGTGATCTTTATTAGGGCTGTCAAAGTTAACGCAATAATAACGTGTTAACACAAATTTGTTTTAACGCCACCGAAGCAATTAAAGCAACTTGCGATTTTTATGCTGTAGCAGGCTCAGTTTCATGTCACACTAGCTTGTCGGCAAAGAGGTTAAATAACGCTCCAAACTTGCGCTAAATTCTGTCGAGGAAGAACTGGCATGGCCATTTTCAAAGAGGTCCCTTGACCTCTGACCTCAAGATATGTGAATGGATTCTATGGGTACCCACGAGTCTCCCCTTTACAGACCTACCCACTTTATGATAATCACATGCAGTTTGGGGCAAGTCATAGTCAAGTCAGCACACTGACACACTGACAGCTGTTGTTGCCTGTTGGGCTGGTGTTTGCCATGTTATGATCTGAGCATATTTTTTTGTGCTAAATGCAGTACCTGTGAGGGTTTCTGGACAATATTTGTCAATGTATTGTGTTGTTAATTGATTTACAATAACAAATATATACATATATTTGCATAAAGCAAACATATTTGCCCACTCCCATGTTGATAAGAGAGATTAAATAGATTAAAAGATGAAATACTTGACAAATCTCCCTTTTAAGGAATATTTTGAGCAAATAAAAAATGTGAGATTAATTTGCGCTTAATCACGATAAACTATTTCAATTGATTGACAGCTCTAATCTTTTGTACTTTTTTAATTTGAGGTGTTGCCTGACACAACTACTTTTGTATGTGATGCACTGCGCATGAATGGCGTTAACTTTGGTCAAATTAAGGGTGCGTTCGCACCAACCCGGTTGAGTTTAGTCCGGTTGAATCGAAACCCTGGAGCGTTTACTCCCTTGGTGCAGTTCGTTTGGTTGGTGTGAATGCTGGACTCGGACTCTGGTGTGGTCCATTATTTATAGTATTTCATATTTATCAGAATCAGAATTTGTTTTATCACCAAGTAGGTTTTCACTTACAAGGAATTTGCCTTGGTGTTTGGTGCATGTAAACATATTAAGAGGAAATACAAATAAAGGCAGAGTACTGCAACAGTCAAGAACATAAATATAGAATAGAAGAATTACAATAAAAATATGAAAAAGATACTAAACACTATAACATAACAAATTCGTACTATATATCATACTAATAATATAATATGTAATATTTATTCTTGATGAAAGGGCAGCACCTTTTGATATATTAACTTTTTATGTATGCATGTATGCAGGGCCACATTAATGCATTAATGCATTAATTCAAGGAGAAATATATGGAATCTGTAAACATAAGCTGCTTTTATGATTCCAATTATTACCTCAGTGGTCTTCTTTGCATAGCAAATGCACACAAGGCGTGGTGGGATCTCATCAGAGCCATCCGTCTTCTATGAAAAGACTTTCTGATGACAGAGCGTCTTCCTGGAAATGCCTGCATTAATATTTTAATACCCGCTGTCTTACGAGATATTCATATGCGTGGTCCACTAAAGTCTGCTGATAGGCGCTCCAGATCAACACCAACATGAACATCAATCCTGTGCTCCACGATTTACAATATTCAACTAGAAATTACGAGCGGTTTGTTGTCTGTATTGTCTTTTTACTCGCCAATAATCAAATGACATTTCCACCACGTGAGTTTTATTTACAATTTCTGGAATGTTTGAGTTTTGCCTTTGTGAACGCAAACCGGACCAGTTGGAAAATGTAAACAATGTACCATCCTTACATTGGTTCGGTTCAGGAACCGGACATTTAGGCCCCGTCTACACGTATACAGATCATTTAAAAAAACGGATATTTTCCCCTCTGTTTAAAAAGAAAAAAAAAGAAATTGTCAACACGTTTCATCTAATTTGCTTACCTATCATGAGGTAGACAGCCAATCACTCTACCTCTTTTTCTCTTGCATGGCAGATGGCGACTAGCCCACATCTTGGACCCAGCATGATATTGCCTTATTGACTTCACACTAATGAGATACATGTTACCTAATGATTAGTATCATGAAGACATTTCGACTGGCAACTTTGGATTCACATCCTGCAACAGAAGATATCAGTCTCCCATGCCAACAGATACGTACTTCCCCACATATAGTGTGCATGCATGTGTAGTCATGCATAATATGACTATCTACAGTCATTAGTCGCGCGGAACCTCTTCAGGCATGAAAAAGTTCTTATCCAGGTAGCACAGAAGGAACTTTATTGCCTCCACAGTCTTTTGATCTTCCCACACACGAACAAACTCGCCTGAAAACAAAGAAAAAAAAACACACAAATGCAGACAGGAAAACACACACAGACATGAATACTCTCACACACTTTTGCAGACACTCACAGTTTAGTGGCGGGTAATGAGACCATACTCTATTCAGACATGCACCAGCTCCTGCCTATTTGCTGTACTTCCTGTTTTCCATAATTCATGCCTCTCCCCTGCAGTGTCTCTTAAGGAAATGAGGGCAGATGAATAAAGCTTTTAGGTGGAGAAGCTGTTGGTACATTTGTTGGCAGTGAGGTGTCCTGCTGGTTAGAGATGCCACCTACTAACGGAGAAGTCACTTGTTTGACCTCTAATATGCGTTTATCTTCAGCCATGTGGCCCTCAGCATCAGACTGTACAGTACACTTCTTCAGCAGTTAAATGCATGCATCACACTTTCTAGATTCTCAGTAAATCAAATAAAACAATGTACAGTATATCATTTAGGGCTGTCAATTTATTTAAATATTTAATCGTGATTAATCGCATGATTGTCAATAGTTAATCACAATGAATTGCAAATTAATCCCACATTTTTTATCTTCTCAAAATGTACCTTAAAGGGAGATTTGTAAAGTATTTAATACTCCTATCAACATGGCAATGGGCAAATATGCTTGTTTTATGCAAATGTATGTATTATTTATTTATTCATTTCATCTATTTGAGATTATTTTTGATTGATATTGCAATTGCGGTATGATTTGCGATATTAAAATCTCCTTAACATGATTATGGTATGATTTTTGAGGGGATTTTTATCAAACAAAGATGTTTTCTTAAGTCTGTAGAGTATGATTTGTAGGCCAGGACATGCAGCACCACAATATTTAATTTAAAGTCGTGTTTTTACACACATTTCTTTAACAAATATTGCAATTTTAACAAATACTGTGATTTGAAAATATCAATAAGCCATATTGAAATTTCAATAAAATTGATTAATTGTGCAGCCCTACTCTCACAGTATTTATTTATTAATTTAAAAAAGATATGGAAATCTCACTTTCAATAAGGGACCATCTTTTAAAAATGTTTTGTCTGTATGTAAATCCAGAGGTGCATTAAATTACAGCCAGTGATGACCATGCTGATGCTGGTTTCGGCGAATTCCTCATTCCTGTCTAGGAACATTGGGGCTTTACAAGTATGCATGTCAGATTCATGAGTTATGGCCATTCAAATTCAAATTACACAGGACCGCTCACAGCTGACTGATTGTTGGAGTTTAATTGTAATGTCAGTTTATGTTAAAAAGGCTACACCTACAAGAATAATACAAAGAGAAGTGCTTATAAAGCGTGTTATGCAAAAAACTAAAAATACCAGGCAATCTGTTCTGGCATATTATGATATATTTGTCCTGAATCAAGGACCCTAGGATTTTTTTTGTGACGCTATTCACACCAAAAAACAGCTTTTTCATTGCCCGTGGCCTAACTCACATTTCTATAGTTTTGCATGTCCTGCAAACAGACAGAGAGACTAAAAAACAAAGAAACAGAATGGACCAAAACCAAGGAGGTAATGATATAGAGACTCATGTTTGTTTGCAAGTTATTAGAGAGTTGGGCTGTCAATCGATTAAAATATTTAATCGCTATTAATCACATAATTGTCCATAGGTAATCGTGATTAACTGCAAATTAATCAGACATTTTTTATCTGTGCAAAATGTACCTTAAAGGGAGATTTATCAAGTATTTAATACTCAGCATGGGAGTGGGCAAATATGCCGCTTTATGCAAATGTATGTATATATTTATTATTGGAAATCAATTAACAACACAAAAGAATGACAAATATTGTCAAGAAACCCTCACAGGTACTACATTTAGCATAAAAAATATGTTCTTGCCCCAAACTACATGTGATTATCATAAAGTGGGCATGTCTGTAAAGGGGAGACTCGCTGGTACCCATAGAACCCATTTTCATTCACATATCTTGAGGTCAGAGATCAAGGGAACCCTTTGAGAATGGCCAAGCCAGTTTGGAGCATCATTTAGCCTCCTTCCTGACAAGCTCCTATAACATGGTTGGTACCAATGGATTCCATAAGTTTTTTAGTTTCATATATCAGTACCTTCACTCTATCTTAAAATCTGAGCCCACTAAAGAAATTAGTGGCGTTAAAACTAATTTTGTGTTACTATCGCGTTAACTTTGACAGCCCTAGTTTAGAGGGATGCATAAAACCGGAGTCAAATTCCTTGCATGTATGTACTCGGCAAATAAATCTGATTCTGAAGTTATTCTGTATGAATGTCAAATGGGTTAGCTTTCATTTCAGATTTTTTAAGACAATCCGATATATAATTTATTCTTCAGCCTGAAACTTTAAAATGAGAATATTATGCATGTAGTCTGGCTCCACTATGCTAAGTAAAAGAGTGTGTTAGACCTAATTTACATTTTCACTCTAAGTTAAGCATCCTCACTTCTTTACCCCACTCTGAATTTACTGTTGTAACTGCTGTAACTCAATTTGTCCTGGCATATCCTTAAGCGAGGCTCCGAGCCGAAGCAGTGATAATTACTTAAAACCATCCCACTTGATATCTGAGACACTTTTCCGATGGCTCCAGGCGGAGCTCTCGTCAGAGTGCAGAAGTACATCAATGCGTGTGTGAGCGGAGGAGCGCTCAAATTGATTCGGTGTGAGCAGTGGAAACGGATGCCATTGGCAGCCGAAATTAACACGCGGGCACAAAACCACCTCTTGTAATGGTGAGCTTGATGCAAAGAGTGATGACCACTCAGATATGGGAGCAGAATCAAACACATGCACAGTAAAGAAGTCCTCCGCTGGGGATTCTGAACATGAACTGTTTGATTATGTTCATTGTTCTGTTGTGGAAAATGAAACCACGTCTGCTGCTGCTTGTAGCGCCAATTCATTCTTCACTTTATTAATAATGTGACAGACCCATCACAGCTGATTGCACATGCTGTACCAAACATGAATGATGAATGGTCCCAGAGAAGTTTCTTTATATTCAGATGCAAAGAAGCAAGGGGAATGCGACTTAACTTAAGATTAAGTAATGAATTTGCGTTCGCCGCTCCCATTATCTGTCCTCTCTCTTTCTGTTGCTCTCTCTCAGTCTGAGTAAATGTCAGTGAAAGATGTCGGGCATCTGTGTCCGGGAGGAGACGTCATAAATAACAGCCGCTGAAAGATACGGCGTTCAATACAGGAGATATGAGAGGGAGGAGAGGAGCCATAGGAGGCGAGTTTGATTAATGAGCTGGTGCAAAGGAACGAGTGGAGGGTAGATTGATCCATGGCCACGCCAGCCACCCTGACACTCTTTCTCTTTTTAAACAATTTCTCAAGCACATCAGTGTCCACGTTGATCACTGTGTAATTAAGACGCATTAGCTATCAGTGTATCCTCTTATAACACTTTGGTGTTGCAGTTGGTAAAGTTGTTTCACAGCAAGGAGGTCCAAAAATGTTGTTTTGTTTAGAGTTTTTGGAGAGACTATATGTACTGTGCTCTATGTTAGACCCACTGAATTTTTACCAGTAAATTATACAAACCCTTTTCGACTTCTCCAGCAATCCAGAGTACCTCACATACAATATCTCAAAAGCCCAAAACAGCAGTGGTTCCCAACCAAGCCCAAACTCATGACAAGGAAACACTCAAAAAAAGGAAATCCCTAGCCTGCAAGTAAAATAAACAAACAAAAAACTCCCGACATTGCTCAGTTCAGAGAGAGCATCCTCTCCTTGGATGGCCAGGTGTGCAGTAGGAGATGTGGGCGGGGGAAATAGCAATTATAAAAGTTTAATAGAACATTTTTAACACTAAATACAATCCAAAAAGCAATAATCAGCAGTAGGATTTACTTTCAAGGTCCAAAGAAAAGCTCCAATAAACAGGCTAAAAGTTCTTCATCACTTTCTTTTCTTTGTAATTTCTTTCCTCCTCTGAACATCTCCTGTCCATTATAAATACCAACATGAGACAGTAACTTATAAAGAACATTATGATAACCCTGGTGGATGTCGCGTACAAAAATGATAAGCAGTTTAATTCGCTTAATCTTCATGTTCCTTCAGTTCGATAAGGAGAGAACAGTACTTGCTGAGGTTAACTGAGACAGACTTTGGAGATTAGACTTGATGTACAACATCTACATTAGGACAGGATCCCCTGGAGTCTAGACGCTGCTGCTGGTGGTGGTGGTGGTGGTGGTGGTGGAGTGAAGCCAGCAGGTGGATGATGGACACTCAGTTGAATCTCCCTGGACTGGAGGTGATGGAGAGGTGGTGGCTTTAATGTCAATGATATTTAAAGAATGGCATCTAGGGAGTCTGGGCAGAAAAATAACTCATTATGATATGATAATAATGTACTGTAGGGACTGTAGGGACAGCGTGGAAAAGCGGAAGTGACCAAGAGGATTAGAATGAGAAGAAATAGCAGAAATTCACCCAGAGAAGAATAAAGGCACAACAGGAGAGAATCAACAGATGTTTGGCATTGTTTCTTGATAGGTTACTTAAAGGGATCATCAAAGTTGTTGATTATCTGTCGGTCAACTAATCCAGGCTGTTCTCATACACCTTTCGTAGCTATACCTATGAAAAGTAATGCACTCTAATTCATATACATCCCACAAAATCAATTTGCATGAGTAGAGGTCGGGTGGATGGATGGGTCAAAAAATTGCGGACTTTCACCCAGGAGACCTCTGATTTATTTGTCACGTAACTTCTGTAGTTAAGTAATGCCACTACCGTAGTTATTTTAACCCAAACGTTGACTTATTTGTCACGTAACTGCCGTACTTAGGTAACGCCACTTCCACAGTAATTTTAACCCAAACCACAATTTTTTCCTAAACTTAATCATGTAGTTTTGTTGCCTAAACCTAATCAAGTTGTTTCCTGTGAAGATAGAAGTTTATTTTGAAAAGATCCCTAAAGTCCCATCTAAATGTCCAACCTTACTGTGTGTTTATATTCCAGGCTCTACCCAGTATTTGCAGGCTAGAACTCTTTAAATATGCAATAGTTATCTGAATGATAAAAATGTGTTGACAGGTCTGTTTCGAAGTCTTTTGCAAGAGATTGAGCTTTGTTGCTTCCTCTCTAGCACCGTCACAGTGATAACAGCTATACATTTCTCTGTCTACGCCCTGTCTTTTTTTTTTTTTTTTTTTTTTAGAAAGCCAACATTAATCATTCTCTCTGTTCACCTTAAAATGATAAATGACAATAGTGTAGCGACACTGGGGCCTTATACAGTAGGCATTATGATACAAATCTTAGAGAGTGACTTCCTAAAGTATGATGGAACGATGGATAGAAAACAATGAAAAGAAAGACAGAAGAACTGCACTGTTTAATCACTGTAATTCTAATCTTCTCCTGCACATATATACTGTCTGTCACATTGTCTCATTTGTATTTTGTATGCATTGATGCGTGCTTATGTGTGTGTGTGTGTGTGTGTGTGTGTGCAGGTGGTCTGTGGCATTGATTCAAATTGAAAGGAGAGGCAGAGAGTGAGAGATGGATTGGGGAATGGGAGGATTAACGGAGATGGCTTGGTGCAGAGCATTGTGGATGTTTTCCTCTGGCTAATCCCTGTGATTGATGACTTGGTTCCATTAAGTCTCTGTGTTGGCGGCTGTGTCAATTACTCATTAATCCTTCTAAGTGTTTACTTCATATGGGGTCTAAACTGCATCTCTACGTATGTCCAACAAAATGTGCATGTGCATTCTCACACACGTGGCAAAACAGTACTCACAAAGACACATGGGTATGTAAGTCAGTATCATAGACTGTATATAAGAAGTGGACGTTGTCACTGTGACGTCACCCATTGGTTTGTGGACTCGAGTTCTGCATTTTGGCCGTCGCCATCTCATTTTTTTTGCAACCAGAAGTTATACGAAAGGGTGGAGCTGAGCACAACCGAACACTGAATTAGATATTTTTAGGTGACCAAAATTAACTTTGATGAACTGAAAACATTGTTTTTTTAGTTGGATAATGACTGTCACTCTTAAGTATGATAAAGAGAGACTCATTTTCAACATCTGTTAAGATTCGAAAAAAAGTGTGGGCAAGCCTTAAGCAGTGAAATGGTCAAAAATAAATAAGATTGTAAGACAGAGGTTGATAGATATTTCCCTGCAATTTTAATGGACAAAAAGTGACTTGAACACTTGATATAAAACTAATTGAAAGGCATCATATTTAATAATTATGATTTAATCCTTTACAGTTTGACCTCTCTGACCCAAAATCATCAGCAGACATTTGGTATTTTCTCTGCTGATGTTCTGGCATATCTGTACTTCAGCCACCTTTAGTTCCTGCTTGTTTTCGGGGGCTGTTTTGATTGTTGACCTGCTGCATCATCTTAAACTCGTGGGAGAGAATATAAAAGGTCTACGACTCCCAAACTGTTCACCCAAAGTGTTTGTTAACACCCCCAGCTAAAATGCCAGCACTTTGAATGGTGAATGTAATCGTAATGTTTATTTTGGTCTTTTAGTTCAGTAAACTGCATAAAACAATAATAAAACTAAAACCCCCCCGAGCCACTGTGTCATTCCAGATCTAATGTGCTATAAAAACATACTGTTGTAATGTATTCCGACTGCACTGTGTGCTGAGAGACTGGAACATTGTGGGTCTACTTGTCAGAGTGACACATGCAAACTGAAGCGATGTGAAAACGAGAGCATGTGATTCCTGCGTTTACTCTTTGCTCTCGCTCAGTGTCAGGGAAACACTTCATCGACGGTCTCACAGGCTGCGGGTTACATGCTTCGCCTTTCGCCCCCCAAAGGCACAAACTCATTCAGCTGATAAATGGATCGGACTTTGAAAATTGTGCCAACGCTGCACGGCATCGACGACTATGATCCATTCACACCCCTGACAGACCCGCTCGCCTCCCAGCCGCGCTCGGATTTCCATCGAGCCATCAAACAAACACATTCTAGTTTTGCTAAAGCTCGCTCGTTCTCTAGAGCCCGCCGAGCCTGTCGGCACTGCTGCCTGTTGTAATTGGACAAACATACGGTGAACCCATAATGCAGCGGTGCCAACAAAGAGTAATGAGTCCTTTTAATCTCCTGACCCTTTCAAGCTAATATGAATACAAAATGACTTACTCACTCAGTCGTTCTCTTGTGTTCCACAAAAATGCAAATGGAGCCAAAGTGACATAACCTATATGTGTATGTTTCTTATATGTTTAGCTCTGCTGCCGGTCCCTCTTCTTCTCCTTCTTCTACTTCTTCTTACTTCCTCAACTGTGGGCTATTAGTCCTGATGATGTCGCTACAGCAAACGCCTGAAGTTTGAGCAGAAATGTTCATATGCTTCATCCTGGCTGGAATTATGAAGTCCTCACTCACCTCCTCTCCTCCACATTTTTTGCTCAATTGACACCAAACTGTAGTGTTCTTACCAAATAAAGCTCCAATGTTCATGAAAATAATTGACAAAATGTTGAGGTCATGGTAGATGTAGGGAGGTGATTTTCAGAGTTTTATCTCAACAACTGCAATTTTGACAGTATTTTGAATTCTATTCTCATGTAAACCATTGCAGTCAATAGAAATCAAGTATTTTTAAACAATGGAGCAATCAATCTTTATCAAAATAAATGACTGACATCTCTGAAACCCTGGTGATTGCCACATAGTGTGAAGTGGTAGTTTTCCGGACAGTAAGCTCACCAAGATAATGACTTGCCCTTGGTGTTTGAGGTTGTGTGTCAAGACCAGATTGAAGCAGGACGAACATGCTAAGTCCTTAAAGGTTTTATGATAATGGACCGTCCTGCACTTCTCATTTGTCTTCCTCCTCTCCTTCCTCCTCAAAATGCCAGGCCCAGACCAACAGCTGCACAACAGCTATAGTTTGACTTTGATTTTACTGCTTGATGTTGTTAATATTATAGCCAGAAAATCCAAATTTGGCAAAAAAGGTTTACACCAGGAGACAAGAGTATGGACACCTGTGAATCAAGTATATGACATCTATAAAGTTTAACGTCTTCTTAACGGAGCAGTAATTTCAATACTGCTGCCAACACATGCATCCCAAATAAAATTTTCTATAGAGATGTTAACTATTAATGGAGATAAAACACAATCATTTTATATGATTAGAGAGAAGCTGTGTTTTCACACTTCATTACAGTCTTCAAAGATTTTTTTGAAGCTGCGTCTCATGGCCATTACACCTCTTTCACACATATAGATTTAAAGTGGCAGGCTTTCTCCTGTCTCCCAACAAGCACCGCAGCTTGCATGCTTGCGTTGAGCACGTGATTTACATATTCTGCTCCAAATGATTTTTGTACATTGCCAATATACCAGCGCATGATGAAGTAGTTCATTTCCATAGCAATGGTTTTACATACATTGTTTTCCCTATTCAAGTCCCAGTAGCTTGTTAAAGTAGTAGAAAATTAGGATTAACAGCTTTTCATCCATCAAGTACTTCTACGTTGTTGAGTTGAAGTAGAAAACGGCTATACTTCCTTTTCACTAAGGAATCAAGACAAGCTGGATGAGTTGTTGCTCTCGTGCTTCAGAGGACATTTACTGTACATCAAGTTGAACCTTTCTCATGTTGCGCTGCTGGGGGCCTTTTGAGTCTGTGAGTCGTGCTGGGCGGCATCAACATGTCTTCAAGGCTGAATTCACAATGAATGGCATCCTGTCTCATCTCCAGTGTTTGAGTCTGTATGTGTGAACAGGGCATTAGAGGATCTTACGGCGCTTCTGCAGTTGGCTTCAGCGTTCAGCCACGATCGATTAGTTGCCGCTTTGGGTATCTGCGTTGGTTTATGTGAATGTTGTGTGATTATTTGTCTGTGTTTGGGTTTTACCATCCTGTGGAGCATTCAGTCGATACGGGAATACATTAATTCAGAAATTGGTCACTTTCCCAGTTTTTCATTGTGTCTTTATTTGATCATTTTAATAAAGATAAAAAGTTAATAAGTTTGTGAAATTGTATGTGAATGCTTAAGTAAGCTCTGTGTTTACAAAACCTCCCTCTGCTTGGGGGCTTGTTTATTTAGTAAGTAGTTGGGATCAGGACAATCTGTATTTTCTTCTAGATACTTAAAAGTGCTCTATATGACATTCTGAGCATTAATATAGCAGCAAACATCTATTTGCTATGTTAAGATATAGAGAAGTAATGTCTACCTGAGCAGAGAATGAAGTCACTTTCTCTCTGTGTGTTTTGTAATCGACTTAGACTGTATATAAAGATTGGCAACATGACAGCTCCCCAAAAGTGAAGCCAAAACATCTTGATCGCCCCCTGGTGGCTGGCTGCGGTACATGTCATAAATCTCGTCCCCTCCATGTTAGCAGATGGGACATGGGCCAAACTATAAAGTAAGGTACACGTCAAATACATGTTTTCCAAAGATTGTTTCTGTCATTTAAGGGTGGGAAACGCTTTAAACACTGTTAGCTCTGTCAGCCCTGTTATTGTTGTTTTCATTAAGCTGTTAGCACTGTTAGCTGCGAGCCGTCGGTCAGCCACCGCTATGTTGAGTTTTAAAAAGGTTCGATATGAGGCCTAAAAGTATACATCAGAGCAATTATGTTTCCAGTCCTGTAATATGAGAAAGAGACCTTCTTTGAGAGCATGTGTGATGTACCCTAACTATATTTTAAAAACAGGATTTAGATAAGAAGTTGTGCTTGTAGTAGTATTGTGGAATTGTATTGGACAGTAGATTTTTCTTACAAATATCACTGGTGTGTGTGTTTGTGTGAAACAGATTTTTTCTGACAGCAGCAAATAAACAGGGTGAAAGGCAATTTGCCTGACTGCTTTTTTCTTTTCTTTGTTTCCTGTGCTATGTGCGTCTGTATCACTTCCATCCATCCGATCTGTGCGCTCGCAGGTTGGTGTGATTGTGTGTGACTGTGTACAAAGATTGCACGCTTTGTGCATCATGCCTGTTCACGACATCTTATCAAGCGTGTGCAATTAGCTGGAACAATTAGCATTGAGTGGTTCCAACTCTGGAGCCAAATCATCTGCCAGCACCAAAAGAAGAAAGGCTTTTAACAGACGACTGGTGGATCGTTTTCTTTTACTCTCATAAATCCACCTGTCCAAACCAAAACCTTGTCTGAACCCTCATTAAAGCAGAGACTTTGTGTTCTTGTATTTGACATCAGGTAGAGCAGTGGGGGCTTAACTCCACTTGGGGGCCCAGCGTTGCCAATTTAGCAATATTTTTCTCTAGATTTGATGACTCATTTAGTGAGTTTATTTCAAAAACAGAGCCCAGCAACAAATCTCAAATGTTTTTACAACAGAAAAACAACAACGATTATGAACCATTTTCAGGAGGTTTTTTTTGTTATGATATGCAAGAAATATATGCACGCATATGCCAACGTTCCTAATGTCTGGTCATCTTCCTTGTTTGCAAGGGAATTCCTCTGCAGATTCAACTGCAGATTATGCAGTTTGTCAACATCTGTTTTATATAATAAGATACAGCTTCCACTATGTTCATCTCAGAGCTTTCATTCACATATCTTGAGGTGAGAGGTCAAAGGGCCTCTTTGAAAATGGCCATGCCAGTTTTTCCTCGGCAAAATTTAGTGTAACTTTGGAGCATTAATTAGTGTTCTTCTCAACAAGCTAACAGGACATGGTTGGTACCAATCGATTAGGTTAGGTTTTCTAGTTTCATCCAATATAACCTCTGAGAGAGAGAATAGCGACTAATAGTGTATTATACAGTATAATAAAACATCAATACTTGACATTGTGTATACAGTATTGCCACGAAAAATATTGCGATACAATGCTGTATCGATTTTTTCTCTCACACCACTCTGCACATTTACTCATTTCATCTTGTTTACTCTGATTAGAAATAGATTTAGATGTTTTTTCAAAATATGCAAGTATTTTGTTTACAGGGCCTTTACCACCTAGTCTTTACACTGGCAGAAAGGCTGCCTTCATATAAATGATTTGACAACCTGGGGAATACGTTGTGTATTATTATTGACTTGTTTGAATTCATATACAGATTTTGACACACATTTTGCTATTCAAATAGTTGTGTAGTCACGACACATACTGTAGTCATATTAGCACATGACATCATCTAATGATTGGAGATTTAGCTACTCCAATTGAAGAGTTATCATTGGGGCCATTTAATACATACTCTTTACATAACTAGGGGTAATGGTTGAATCCCTCATGTCTCATACCGTAAGTCATTTCTTACTCTGTAATTTTCCTGACACCGGGTAGCATTAAATCTCCTGCAGTATATGACCATGCATTTCTAAGTGGTGAAACTGGATGAATTTTACAGCCGCAGCCAAGCTTTATGCAGTCAGCTTTTGTGTATAGAATAGATAGGCCAGACTCTCATGAGAGCGTATTGTTTTTGCCGCGGCATCATCTGAAAACAGTTTACCTGCCGTTGCCATTTTCCCATTATGCTCTGGTATACATTCCATTATTTCCACAGCTATGTTTGTTCTGTTTGAAAGCGGGGCCGGGCCCCATCAGCCCAGTGTCACAATCAGCACTTTCCTCAAGGGACGACGCATTAGGGCCACTGTACAATGACTGCTTAGTCAATTACCACTGTTTCTTATTCACAGGACAGAGTAGCCTGTTAAACCCACTGCCCTCCCGCCATCGCCTCCATTACCCTGCATCTTTCTTTTTCTCCGTGTACGTCATGTTGCCCTAACTCCTTGCTCTCCGGCTTCTCATTGCATCCAAACACTGCCCATTTTGCCTTTTTCCTCCATTCCCCCTAAATGCAGCTACATTTCTCAGACCAGCATTGATAAACTCTGTTTGGAACCATAAATCAAAGTGGTGCTCTGTAGCTGGTTGGCAAAGAGTCTATAAGAGAGAAGCCAATGTGCTTGGATCAAACAATCAACAAATCAAAACAACACCCCAGTAATTTGAGTTAAAACCCTGCTTGAGATTGTGGATGCTGCAGTGCAATTTGTAAAGATTCTTTTGCAGTGATATCATCATCCCGTAGAACTTTCTATCCTCCTAGTCTCAACATAATTATAGCTGTGTCCCAGTTCCATAATAGTAGTCTTCAGTATGTACTACATAATTCACCTTCAACCCGCTTTCACTCCCAACTCGTCAAATTCAGACGCTTGGTCAGTGGTCCTCGAATACCGAGGCACCGAGGCACCTGTTGGCATCTGTATGAGACGCACCGGGCTTTCAACTAACTCCGATGTAAACCCATCCACGTCATTATTATACAGTCAGAACAACTGACGTAGTACAAAGAGCAAGAAAGTCCAAGTTGGGGTGGATGGTTGGTTTGTTACGTAACTTATGTGACGAGCCCATTTTAACCCAAACCACAATCTTTTCCTAAACCTAACCAAGCAGTTATGTTGCCTAAACCTAATCAAGTAAACGTAAAAACTAGGTAAACCGACTTTGGAAGTTTATTTTGAAATGTACACTGTATGCATGTAACGAGCAATAAACTCTACGTTTCCTGTGAACACAGAAACTTATTTTGAAAAGACACGATGCATGTAACGAGCGGAAACTGACACGCCGTGTCTGACACGTCCAAAACTTACGCTTGAGGGGTATGTAGAGCGTCATAGTTTGAAGCCACTGACCAAGCGGCGGTATTTGATAAGTTGGGAGTGAGAATGTGTTGAGACGTTACATGGTTAGTATACAAGAAATCAGTATAGACAAATCCTGCAACTGCTTTGTGTGTTCCGCGATCTAGCAGGACTGCCATTACTGCTATGGCAAGTCGTAGTGACTCAGTGTCTGAGCCAAAGCTCCGAGGCGTCTGTTGTTGCTCGTAGTAACTTACGGATATGTTCGGTGTAGATAATAAACACAGATGAGTATGTATTTAAAAGCGTCACTACGAGCAACCACAACACATTCGGCTGAGTCAGTTAAAACGGTTAGCAGACACTTTGTAGGTGTTGTTGTGATGTTGACCAATTAATGATGTTTACTTTGTGGTCATTTGGTTGCCCTAGTTGGAGCATCTAACGTTATAACTCACAATAACGCCACAGTTAGTTGATTGAGTTAATTTAGCCCCTAGACAGTGCCTTTAGCCCACTAACGTTAGCGACACTAGCTAAGAAGCTAAGTGTTAACTTAGCTGACGTTACTTGTTTCACCACGTCAGGCTAACGTCAGGCAGCTGACAACTGCTCAGGTTTCTTCCCGAACTCCTAGACATTGTTGTCAAAAGCAACATTACATAGACAGTAAAAGTAAAAGTAGAAAATTGTACACTTCTTAGGACAGCTTGCATTCAAGTGTGTGCGTATTGTAGGGATATGGCAGCGTAGTAATTGCAAAAGGAAATGTCACCCCAGTTCGCGCTGAAAACAGTGTGATCCTGATTGCATTTGGATTCCCAGGACCCCCTGGTGATATGTAATGGCTCAGAGGGATGCGATACATTTCATGGGTTGGTGATGTGCACTGTTCAAATCAAGGAGATAGCCTTAGACATCAATGCTGTCAAAGTTTTGACACAACAATAAAATCAAGAAGACAGGCAATTTTCCTTTTTTGACTCCATTCTGTTTGTGCATGACTCTGTGAGCCTTTCTGTATGAAAGCATTTTCCTGTCTTGAAGTTTCATCTTCTCCCTGTGAGTAAAGGCCACTAGCAGTGTGCCCGCTCATGTGTCGCTGAACTTATCGGTTGTATACTTTTATTTATACCTCTGCACTGATGCTGCCCATAAAGAGGGGAGGAGGTGGAAGAGGGAGGGAGAGACGACAGGCATATTGCTCCAGTCAGTGATCTTCAGTGCTGACAGGGTTTTTGTTGCCTCAGAATTGAAGTTATTATCTCTCAGCACAAATCAGGATTGTGAAATTGATTCAGCTGGATCGTTGTGCTCAAGGAGACGGGCCTCCTCTGCAATCTGCTGCACTGTGACAAGAAATAATTTGAGTTGTTGCTCGCGGCATATGTTAATAGGCCTTCCACCCAGAGCATTTAGTAGTTCTTTGCAAGTACTGTCGGAAGAAGACAGATGAGGGGAGATTAATGTGAGCGTTAGCGTTATTTGTGGTTCACCGAAGAAGAGAATGGAGGTGTATTGTGCTTTGGTGCAGAATAAAGAGGTACTTTGAGAAGTCTTTTCAACAATCTTACACGCAGAGTCAACAGAAAGGACTTCTGGGGGTTTCATGGTATGGGTTTTGAGTTTTGTTTTACTGATTACTAGGGCTGTCAATCGATTAAAATATTTGAAATGAAACAAACAGTAGCACAAAATATTAGGCTACTTTATTATACATTTTATTTATGTTTATATTTTAGCCTAATATTTTATACACTGTTTTATGTTGTAGATTATCATTTTGCTTCTGATTGATTTTCCTTTTTTTATAGCCTGCGTATTTAATGAGCATTGTTGGAGGGAGTCTGAGGTCCAAGATTTTCATTGCCAGAGACTGCTTCACTGTCATTGTTGTGCACATGATTATAAAGAACTTGAAACTTGAACTCACGTAACAACCAACTATAAAATGAGATTGTGATGATGAAGTGCAGACAGACAGACAGACATAGCAAAAACAAACTAATAATGGTGCTACCTGTACCTGAATATGCTTTGCCTCTCTCAAATCTCTCCTTTGCAACGTCTTTTGTTGGACAGAGGCTGCTGCAGGAGACTTGGATGTATGGACATTTTCTTGTTTTTGTCCCGCCTCCTGACTTTACTTGCGCAACGTTAAGTGTGTTGTTTTTAAATATTTAAAGAGGGTACTCGTGTTGCTGATGTGTGCCGCTTTCTGGATACAATTAGTGCATCTTGCCATGATTTTATCTACAGGGGAAAAGTAGCACCACACAATGCTACGTTTCCTTTCTGCCATTATGCCATCCTCCGACGCTCGGCTCGCTCTCAGTAGACCTCCTGCAGTAGACTTACTCACATTTTTGATGCGGAAGTGCACGACTGCGTGCTACGTTTTGATCTCACATGGTTTCCACAGTGATTTGACACGGGACAGCTCAGGGCTGTTTTGGCACAAACATTATATTGAAAACGTTTGGAAGTGATGAAGCCACCCACGTTTTGTTTATATGATTTATAATAAATATTTTTCAAAAGGAATCAACACCAAATGAGTAGCTTGTGAGTATTGAAGTATTGATATCACAGTATCAAGCCGCCCATCCATAACGAAAACAGTTCTGGCCAAGTTTAAACCAGGACTTGAATATTGTAGAAAATGTATTAAAATCCTGACTCTGCTTTGAGTTGACAGGAAGGGAATTCCAGAGACTTGTGCCTTTAATTGAGATTGCAGTCTGTGCAAAAAAGAAGTACGCTCATGAAGTGAGCCCACTGTCTTGCAGTAGTAATAGTAATATCAGTTTTTAAATTGGCAGTGTTTGTCATCTTTCCTAGTGTGAAATGAAAGCCCAGGTCTTGTTTGTGTTTGTGGTGCACAAGGATTGTTTGATCATTAAGAGCTTCAAATCTGTTCGGTCCGATTTCTCCAGACCACCGGGCACATGGGAATACATTGATCTGCAGAGGGATTGCACCTACAGCAAGCTATCAGAAGGCAATGAGGCACAGCCAACAGCAATTTTCAGTAGAAATGTGTTAGAAATGTGTTTACTGTGTGTGTGTGTGGGGTGTTTGGTGTTATGGGAAGCACTGCAAAAATAGGTTGCTTCTCTATAATCTTTAATATTTGCCAAAATTTATTGTGTCCACCTTTATTCACTGCTACGACCACACACAGTGTTTGTACCACACACATGTTTATGTGGGCATATTCTATGGTCTTAGAAAACCAAATTAAATTGATTGAAGTGTGGATTTGTGATGGTACTCTTTTTTCTTTGAACTTGCACTCATGTACTGTATGTTTTGAGAAATACAAATGTTTGACTTGTGTTGATAGTGTGGCCTGAATTCACTCTCCTCTCCTCTCCTCTCCTCTCCTCTCCTCTCCTCTCCTCTCCTCTCCTCTCCTCTCCTCTCCTCTCCTCTCCTCTCCTCAGGTGCTGAAGGGCAGTAAAAAGCTTTGCCTCTCTGTGCGTTCGGTCGGGCGGATTCCTGGTGGCTATGTGACCAACCATGTTTATACCTGGGTTGACCCTCATGGTCGGAGTGTATCCCCTCCTCCTGACCTGCCCGAGCATCGGAGCGCCACCCTGCGGAGAACTGACAGCCAGCGACGCAGCAACATGCAGCTACTGCAGGAGGGAGACGAGAAGAAGGTGAGGCTTTACGTGGGAAACATAACACTGGAGTGCTGCAAAAACGGAGCAGTGTTTCCATTGTCTATAAATTTTTTGTTTGACCCTTTGAAAACGGACGCTGTTTGCACGATCCTGTTTAAATCTATCTAAAATAAAAACCATAATAGCTATAGCATTCATTCTTCTTGCAGTGGAAAGCTAAGGCTTCTGACTTTTGTGTCAATACATTGCACACTTGTTCTGAAGTCATTACGCTGCGTTACTTACGGTACAAAATGCGGTGACAACGTGCTGTGGTGCAAGATTTCCCCGCGGGGAAAGGGGGAAAAGTAAAATATTCATATTCTGAATAAGATATGCCCAGCACTGTGTATGTTGATTCATCATTTTAAATATTTCATAGGTCGCCATGACATTGATTTGTTCAAAACGTGTTGCCCCTTACATCCATTGTGCACGTTGCACTTAAGCAACATCTTCTGTTTGCAAAACAATGTACTGCCGATATACTGTATTAGCTGCATGGATAATGTCTTATATTTCTTTAAATCTCTGAGAGTTAATGCTAGAATATATATAATGGAATATTTATGACAAATGTGAAAAGACGAGCTAAATAAAGCTGAGCTAAAGAAACTAAATATAAAAAAGTTAAATCATGAATCCCATAAAAAAATGTTAAAAGTCATATCCAACTTCCTTTAAAGACACCAACAAAAGTTTTGCTGCTGTAACAGGCGTCATGCTGTGAAAGGAACATTAGACTGGATAATAACTTCTCTGTTTACGTTCAGCAGAGTTATGAACAATTTTGTTTTTCTCACTCTGCTAATGAAGTCCCTTCTTGCTGAACGTCTCTGTGTCATAGGACTCTGATCTCCACTCTACTTAACTCTATCATGTTAACTCCTCACCCTCATCAAACCTTCTCCCAAACTGTCCACCAAAACCAGTGTCTGAATATATGTGACACATAAAGTAGGTTATTGATTTGCAGAATCAGACTTCAGTTATATTTGCAATGCCCAGTTATAGTGGCTGTGAAAGAGTTAAGTAGTTTGGATGGTCATATTTGTTATGATAAATGCAGTACCTGTGAGGGTTTCTGGATAATATTTGTCATTGTTTTGTGTTGTTAATTGATTTCCATTAATAAATACATATTTTGCATAAAGCAAGTATATTTTCCCACTCCCATGTTGACAATAGTATTAAATACTTGACCAATCTCCCTTTAAGGTACATTTTGAACGGATAAAAAATGTGTGATTAATTTGTGATTAATCGCAATTAACTATGGACAATTATGTGAATAATCGTGATTAAATATTTTAACCGATTGACAGCCCTACTTTATATGTTAGTAAGCAACCACCAAATGAGTGCTAACATTATCTTATTACAAACCATGAACTGTATGCAACCCAAATATTTAATAGTACAGTTCGAATTTATGAGAACAACTTACACAAAATCTCAAGTACTGCACTAATTTACCTCCTGCTGTTTTCTGGTATCATGGTAACTACGGTTGGTGAAGTCATAAAGCTCCAGCTATCCAGCAAAAGTCACCACAAAGAAAAAAAAACACTAATGATGTCGGCTGCCTTTCCGCTCTAAATTAAAAAAAAAATCAATTTGAGGCTTTCAGGGCTCTCCTGTAAAAATATAAGGCGCACAGAGCTGATAAACATGAGGTGCTAAGCAACACAAAAGCAGCGCATTGAAAACAATTACAAAAAGCCGCCTCAGGCTGCTAAAACACACTCTTGTCTGATGGTGGCCTAAAAGTGAATTATAATTGTAAGACTCAGTAATGGACAAAAGATGATGGACACTAAAAAAAAAATATCCAAAACTTAAACAATAACAGTAATTGGACCTTCGGTACCACAAAACTCCACCCTGTCACCACCTGGCAACCTGTAGGGAAGGAGCTGTCAGAGCTGTTTAAAAGATTTATTACACTCAAACTTTCAATTTTTCAGCAGCTGAGAGCCACACATTAATCTTTACTGCTTCAGCTCCATTAATACAGGCTGTAGTTATTGCCAAGTAGATAACGTTTAGAAAATGTTTCAACTCCAGTGTCTAGTAGATAGTTTGGCTGTTTTAGCTTTACTTTTAAAGGTCATTTAGATTAAAAACAGGTAAAGCTACTTGTATGTTGTGTGTTATATACAGTAATTCATGAGATTGAATGATTAAATGCGCGTGTCTGTCCCAAACAAAGGCTCCATGAGTGCCGCCTCACATTCCACTGCTTACAAAACAGCGACACCAGACCACTGAGACTCCTTTTAGAGACAAACAGCATATTGAAGTTGTTCCATGATAACAGCAGATGCCAGAGAACACTATGAGCCCTAAGAGCTGCTACAGTATGTGCTGCCAATGAAAGAAGCATGAGTCTGGTAATTAAAAACCATGTCCCGCATAAATGTCACAGAGAGCATGAATGCCTCGGTATTCTCACTGAGCAAAGATGGCTGATTTACCTCCCAATAAGCAGACAGTTGTTATCAAAAAAGAAAAGCTGCAGCGGCCATATGCTTTGAATGAAAGTAAGATTCCTGCGCCAGATGCCAAACAGACACCGGTGGGAAAATAACAAGGAGGAAACTGACATTGTTTAATAGAGGTATTTGCATACGTGTCATGTTGTAGTTGCCAAGGTGCTACTGAGTCCGCTTCTCAATCTTGGCATCAGACAGCTACATTAGGATCAAACCCAGTAATCACGGGCTTCATTGTGATGGAGGGAAATGCACAATTTAAAGTTTGGCACAGCTAAGCCACCGCTGAGACTCTCCCAGTGCACAGTGTAAACTTTAATGTGGTCTCTTTGCTTTCCAAGTAAGGGAAAGTTGGTGTCCTGCATTGCCCTTTCTGGGTTGATTTTGCAACAGTGGCCGGCTCGCTTATTACGCAGCTCCTTACTTAAAGGTGCTATTGATAACATTCAGCCGTTAGATTTCACATTCTCCCTCCTCGTTCCATTGCATTTTCTTCACAACAAGTTGTTGCCAGACTGGTTGTCAGTTTTTTCCACACTAACTAACCCAGAGATACCACGTGATACCAACTTCGTTTTACTTTTAGCTCACAAGTCTTGTTAGAAGTGGGAACCAAACATCAGATATCTTCCACAGAGATAAAAAAAAAAGTAATTAAGAATAATGATATAAAAATAGCCAATATTCTGATGGTCTAGTTCGCTTCTGTAGGTCATATAGAAAGATCAATATTAAATTTAGACGGTTTCATAACCAGATAAAGGTTCCTCACAGTAACTATTAAGTAAACATTTGGAAATCATCAGCGTGTAATGTTGTGTGCCATGAACAAAGATGGCTCTGACATTTGAAAATTACTGCATTAAGTGAGCTAAAGGCTCAAGGGCCAAAGCAAATAGCTGCAGAGTTAAGGGACACCCCTGATGAGATGACCCAGCGGCACCAAACAAAGAAGAGCAGATTAAACTTGATGGAGTCACTGCCAGTGGGGTAGAATAAAGCTGTTTTATCAGACAAATGAACCCTTCATCCAACCCTATAGCCTCCGGAACGGAAAGCAAATAGGCCTACTGAAGCCTTTCATAGATCAAGGCATGGGACAGCAGCTGGGAGGTTAATATATATATGTATAGTTTTATCTTTACATGCCAAGTGCCGTCCCTCTAGTCCCTCTGCTTATCAGACTCACTCTCAATGAGATGTGTTAGATCCAATCAACTGTGAAATGTGTCATCATTTTACTGAGAAAAGTAGATGTCTGATTTGTGCAGAATGAGTGGACGTTGTCACTCCTTAAGCAAATAGCTTGTTCTTGATCACTGAGTTCTTGTTCAGGTGCTTTAGCACTGCCTGGAACATATTATAGTGTAAAAAGAAAATGTGTAAAGGATGTGTCATCATCCTTGGAAGAACAGCCTCTTAACGTCCAACCCAAAGCTGTGTGTCCTGCAGAGAAGGGAAACAGTTTGGATGTAAATGTTAGAGGTACCCTGCTGGATGGATTCCATGTCGACGTCTTTCAAACCACATATATACTGCAGTGTTTACGCTGGTCCTCCAGCTTTCCTCTGAGTGTATACGTTGCTTTATAACATCTTGAGACATTGACTCCATTTTGGCTTCAGGTAATCAAGTCGCACTGATGGTTTCAGTAATAACACAAATGTTAACATACCAGTAAATAAGAGTATTTAACTTTTCAGATGCAAAAACTGAGGTTGATTTTTTTTATTATTTTTTTTTTATTCAGACAATACTCATGCTATCTGTGACAGCATGGACCTTTTTATGGAGGCATCATGTTTTCGGGTTGTCCGTCCGTCCCTCCGACCGTCCGGTCCATTCTTGTGAGCACAATATCTGAGGAACGCCTGGAGCAAATTTCTTCAAATTTGGCACAAGCGTCTACTCGGACTAAAGGATAAACTGATTAGGTTTTTGGTGGTCAAAGGTCAAGGTCACTATGACTTCACAAAGCACATTTTTGACCATTACTCAAGAATTCATATGCTAATGATGACAATTTCACTCACATGTATAACAGGATGAAATGATGAAGTGATGACATTTTTGACATACATGGATGCAACTTGACTGGTTGGCGGAGGCATACAACCTTGAAGCGGTAATTCTAGTTTTGCTTTAAAAGAAGCATAATTTGTTGTTTACATACATCATGTATTATGATCATTACAAGTAAACTAATTTTGCTCTGACGAGAGCTTTCCATGCTTAAATACAGTACAAGATTGAATAGCTTGTTAAATAGACAAATGTAGAAACTGGAGTCATTTCGGCACAGTCACGTATGTCCTGTAGGTATCATTAGCTCCCTGCAGCAGCAGTGGCTTTAATTGGGCGCTATAGCAGAGATATTTCCGGTTGGTAGATTAAGGTTGGTTGTTTGAATTCAAACAGTGTCGCATATCGTCCGCTCTGCTTATCAGGGAGAATGACACGGATGAGCCTTATAAACAAACTGATTGACGAATTCAAACATTCCTCATTCCTCCAATCAGAACAGCTTCAGCCTCCTCCATTAATGGCTCTGACTGAGTCACCGCATCTACTGAAACTCTCTATTTTCTACCGGCAAATCCCAGCTCAGAGCACGGCTGTCATTTCTTCTATGCATTGTGTTTCACATCTCCATTTCAGTGTGAAAAGCCCGACACCACGGGTGAGTCTGGCAGCCTTTGTGCAATTGAGACTGCAAAATGTCATTTACAATGTTGATAATAAAGAGGTGTCTGGTTCACACCATTTTTATGTATTTAACCCCTGCTTCTGCCGTATTTATCGGTTTCTCTGTCTGTCTTCAATAGGTCAACTTGGTTCTGGATGATGGCCGGTCTCTGGGTCTGATGATCCGGGGGGGAGCAGAATATGCTCTGGGTATCTACATCACCGGAGTGGACCAGGGATCAGCAGCAGAGTGCGGAGGACTCAAGGTATCACTTCAATTGATCTTTTACTCGCTGTCTCACACACACACACTGTCTCACTTTGATCCAACTGATATTTTAGATAAGCTTGCGGGAACTGCACAACATATCTCTCTCCCATATTGAGCCTTCCTTTTCTGAGGCCTTTCCTCACACAGTTTTTGGCGCCTAATGCCACTACACGAGAATAAAGCACCCGATTCCCCCCTCCCGACAATGGTCAGCAAAGCCCCGATTATCTTTCTAGATATTCCTGTGGTGTGAGGTCTGTTAAGAGTGTTTTTTATATCTCCCGATCGGCTCCCGATTTCAAATTGTAAATATTAAACATGTTCAATATTTACAATCGAATATCCCGTTGTGTGTGGGGAACGCAGAGGACAGTCGATGACGCAGTCTCGTGGGAAAGAACGATAGCCAATTGAAAACCCATCTGACTGAAGCGGAAGGACAACCACCGTTGTCATGGCAGCTGCCGTTAATGCATGACCTAATGGGCAGCGGCTCCTCGGGTCACATGTCAAAGTGTTCTTGAGCAAGATACTTAACCCCAAATTGCTGGTGTGTGAATGAGCATTTAGATTAGAGCCTAATGGGATCTTGCATGGCAGTCTCTTCCATCAGTGTATGAATGTGTGTGTGTGAATGCTGACATGTAGTGTAAAGCTCTTTGAGTGGAAAGAATTGAAAAGCGCTATATAAAATGCACCATTTACCATTTTTAATGCAAAACGCGAAGCATAAAGTAGTAGTAAGAAATGCAGGACCAACTTGTTGATTTGTGGCAACAACACAAGTGTTTATTTAACGTGTCTCCATGAATTCATCCATTATTTTTTTTTTTTCATCTTGAATTTTCAATACAAAGTAGTGCAAAAACTAACATCACTAAGTCTTCCTGGCTGTCATCTGCCATTTTTGTTTACACTAAAGTCACGTTTGATCACGAGAGATTTTGCAAGATTTACGTTTTTTTGAGTCTCTTGTTGTTCATGAATGGAATCTGTTAGTGTGTGGTGTGCTGTTTTGGCCAAATCGTTGCTCTCCACACACTTTAGGAACAACACTGTTACATTTAACGTAACATGTCGTTATGTGTTGGGTCTCTCACATTTTCAATCTGTTAGTGTGGGCCAGCCTCAATGCACTTATGATATATCAAACATGAGTCAGAAAAATAGTGAAATACGTCCATCACAGTTTCCACAGAGTATAAGATGACATCTTCAAATGTCTTGTTTTGTCTGACCAAAAGTCAAAAGAAACCCTGCTTGATAAATCCATTATCAAAATAGCTGTCTATTACTTTTCTGTCGATCAACTAATCGTTTGAACTCTACATAGTAATAACCTGTAATACGTCTTTGAACAAATTAATAGCAAGTTATCAGCAATAAGATTAGTTTCAGCATGCACGACTAAATTGTTTTCAGAAACCTTTTGCAGCTACTATAATTCTTCTTTTTTCTTTTACCAAAGCATTGATTCCTGAGAGGGAAGACATTCTTTACACCTGCTGTCCTTACAGGGATGTCAGAGCCCAGGGTCATCTGGTAGGGATTTAATGTAGGACATTAAAAGTGCAGAAAAGCCATCAGGGATCAGGCTGCCTCACCACCGGGCCCGTCTATGATTAGACCTCTCTAACCGGTGAGACATCTACTGAATACAGGCATCTCTCACCAGTCGGGACATTTCCTTTAAAATATATTTTGTCACTTTGATATAATAACACAGGAAGAGTTATACCAATATCTTACTACTTTGGGCTATTTCCTATCAAGCTGCTATCCCCCTTCTTCTTAACCATATGGCCCGTCAAGAATAATTGCTTGCAGGCGTTTGAACAAATTAGAAAGTAACATATGCTGTTTGTTTTTGTATACATTGATCGGTGACTATACTCCTTTTAATTTGGGCATCTAAGCCTTCTAAGTTTCAAAAACATGTATCCTTTTAAATAGTTTTGTATACAGACTTTTGTATAAATTAAAATCAAGTAAGTGTGTTATTATGATTTTAGTTAAACATATGCAAATCTTATATTGACAACCTCAGAGAAGACAAATCCTGGCACACCTGGGATCTTTGGCGCCCTCTTAAGGGGAACCACTGCTGTATGACACATGCCAGGACGCTGGAAGACAGAGTTGGGGGTAATATATTGACGTCATACTAAATGCAGGGCGACATTCATGGCTTTTTCTTTCATTTGAATGGCCCGAATAATTTATTAACAACATTATACACCAATTTTAGAACGTTTTACAGATGCAGCCATCGTTGGACCCGTTCGTATGAGACAGCTGTTGTTTTTCACTGTTAACAGAGACTCCGATCTGCACTGTAGTTCATACACTTTACTGGTAAACCAGAGAATTGTAGAGTTACCTTAGGCTTCATGATCAAAGAGAGGTTTTGTATCACATCTCTACTTCTCTCTCTGTTTCTCTCTGTCTCCCCGGGGGAGTACAGTACCTTTAAACATTGTTAGATTAATACTCTGCCAAACTACTAGTTACCCATAGTTGCCTGATATACTATATAATCACATATTGTACAAATCGCCTACATGTGTAACTGTACAGCGGCAGTTTTGTAGTTATCTTATGTACGTTATTGAACTCTCCAGTGGTCTGTCTGACTCTTCTGATGTATAGTTGCTTGTTTAAAAAAATGCAGGACACGTGTACCATAATCAGAAACTGGGTACACACTGATCTTTTCATATTCAGGCATCGACCCTTAGAGTGCTCAGCCTTGGTTAGTTTTGCTTACAGATGTGTGCTTGTCACGGTGACATGGCAACAGAAGGAGAGCGAGGATGGACGTCTCCTCCGCAGAGCCCTTCATCTCACGCCTGTTAGTGATCAGCCTGTCAACCAGCCAATTACACAGACACCTATTAGAGGGCCCACACAGGCACACACACTCAGCATAGCATCTTGATGTGGAGTGTTGTTAGCAGCTAGAAAGGCTTCTTATTAAAAAGAGAGGCATGAAAAGACAGGAGGTAGAAAAGGCTTTCATATCCTGTGATATGACATGCACTTTTCTTGCTTTTTTTATGTTTCTGCTTTTCCGCCCTCAAGTTCTTTTCTTTATATCATGTGTATGAACTACTTAGTGCTGTGCTGTGATGTGCATTTTAAGGAATGTGTTTTGGAAACTGTTGAGGCTGAGTTTTCAGAGCTCAAATAGCTTCTCTTTTTTTGTGCCCCAATTTCCTCCCTTTTTTTTCTCTAGTTTGATGCCTGGCAGCTTAGGAGGGGAATTTCATCATTTGGAAATACTGGAATGAATACAAGGCAGTAGAGCTTCCAGTGCAAACATTCATACTTGGGTCCAGGGTTCCTGTTTAAGAAGATCTAAATAAAGCAAATGTTCCTGCCTGTTGCGATGTGTATCACCCCTTTTATTGATTTCAAGTGATGCTCCAGTAGCCGTCTCGACAGAGTGAGGGGGAGGTCGAGAAAGAGAAAAAGAAGGAGAGAGAGCACAGCCATAGACCATCTCACACATTCAGGCCAGTGGTTCTGTGGGACGCAGAGGCATGACAGGTTGGGCGAGCATGACGGGGGGGGGAAATGGGATACGCAATTAATGTTTTGACGTCGGAATCTTTTTCACGGCGGGACAGTAAACAGATCGACTCTTTATACATCCAAGGTAGCAATGGTGTTCATTCAGACGGGTTGTCTGTAGGTTTACAGAATGGACAGATATTTGACAGGGACAAAAAGAAAAACAGACGATTTGGTTCGGAGGCAAACAAGACAACGTGCCCATCTGACGGTAATCAAAAGAAAATATGACAAAGTCGGGCTGCACAGAGTAGTTCGAAGCCTCATTCATAACGTTGACATTCTAATTATTATTAAACTTACAGAAACATTAGCCTAGCTTCCACCTTCCCCTCCCTCCTCTCTCTCAAACACACACAGAGTGAGCGAGTCTGTCTCTGTAATTGCCTCAGTCCAAAAGTCCAAAAGTCCAAATTTATTGAAAAAAGAGAGATCCTAATTATTTCCAAAATTCACTACGTGTTTTTATCGAAGGAAATATTCTGGAGTTAAAAACTGTTTTCTCTCCCGCATGCACCTGTAACGGGGCCGGTTTAGCTGCAATCCAACAGCACCATAAATTACATAAATATGTATTGAAGGCGGTGGGAGATGAGGGGAGACCAGTGTGTGAGACCAGGGGTCAAAGCGGGGGTAGGCTGAATATTTTTGGCATCTTTGGGCAAAAATTCCATAATAACCTTTCAGCATATTGTAATTCAAGTGTTCTGAGAGAAAACTAGACTTTTGCACCTCCTCATGGCTCTGTTTTCAGGCTTTAGAAAATCTAGCCCTTGACGGGAGACTTTGGCCAATCACAGGTCATTTCAGGGAGGGAGCGTTCCTATTGGCTGTTCATTCAAAATAAACAGCTGCCAATCACAAACTCACTCCGATCAAACTGTCAAACTAGGCAGCGCTGATCAAATATGAATCAATATTCTGTTACTGTAATGCCTACATCTCCCCTCAAATGTTTTCAGAAACATCTTGTAGTGTGCTGTTTAGCTGTAAAATTAGAAAGTTTGCTCCGGCTGGTGGGCGGTGCTTGGTATTTCCTCAACAGACCTCAACATGGCTGCCAGGTCACAAAATTTCTCATTTTACAGCTAAACAGTACACTACAATATGTTACTGAAAAGATTTTATGTGAGATATAGGCATTACAGTAACAGAATATTGATTCATATTTGATCAGCGCTGCCTAGTTTGATCTTTTGATCGGAGTTTGCGAGTGATTGACAGCTGCTCAGAGACGGCAAGGCTCCAGCTCGGCTCTGATTGGTTGTTTTCCTCCGGTCTGTGAAATCCTGCAGATGCCATTAGGAGCACCGGAGGACACCGAGGCACATGATTTTTTTTTCAGATTACCTGTCTCATGCACTACTGTCAGGATATAGTGACCGTTTTATAAAAATACCCCTACCCCCCTGAACATATTTCTTCCTCCAAAGGGGGGAATGATAGAAAACGTTTTAGAACCACTGCATTCAGGCACAGACACAGTTTGCATTGTGTGTGCATGAGCACACTCAGGTAGGCAGGAAACAGGTGAGACACACAAATACTAAACTGAAGGTCGTGGTATTTAAAACTCTGAGCTGGTCATTAAAATGTTCCAGTGACATGCCAGTAGAATATATCATATCTCCAAGGAGCTAATTATTCTATATAACCCTGCCCGTTGACACCAGCAGCGTGGTGTTCCTGGCATTGTTAGTGCCCAAGGCCGGATCATTAGAATATGTACCCTGTAAACAATGGCCTTCAGGATATTTAGAAAATACACTGGAATTAATGTTCAGTGGATTTGAATCTAATCTGTTCCACGACAGGTATCCTAGCTATGTAAATTAATATAATTATGATTCCCCCCAAAAATGTACAAATAACATATTGTTGCACGATGATGAAGATTTGAAATCGGTATGAAAAAGCCCTCATTTAATCAAAAAACTTTGTTGAAGATGTTCTTTTTCTGCATCTTTGAAGGTGAAGAGCATTACTGGCAATTCATGAGGACATTAAGCCTCTCAACCAAAATGAATGAATCTGTATTTCCTTTTAGAAGGAACACTGAGGTGATGCACTCTGGATCCACTGGAGATTTAGATACAAAAAATAGCCTTATGCATATCTACGTAATCCACAGTTGAGATCAAAATGAAGGTAGTAGCAGTAGCTTGTGGCTCGTGTGATCCCATCCCAAGATGGTCCCTAGTTTCTTTTTCTTTTTTCTCTGTAATTTGCACCAAATGGAAGTGTTTGTATTCTCTGTAAGTTTGTTGTTGGCAGCCAATCAAATTATTGATTCACACTTTGGCCTTATCGTAGATGCTTGTCTGGTGTGCATGTGGGGATTGGTTGTGTTTTGTTATTTTATATTCTATGTGTAAATAATAAATAATTGTGTGCAAGTGGAAATATGACAAAGGTGCTATTGCTAATATTGACAACATTCAGCCACTAGATGTCGCAGATTCCTCCCCCATTCAATTGCAGTCACTTCACAACAAGTCGTTGCCAGTTCGTTGCACAACCTGCATATTTTATGGTCGAGTGGAGTGAGACTCAGTCAAGTCAAGTGATGAATCTTTTGTGGTAGAGTAATGAAATAATTTTGCAACATGTAGATATACATTAGCTATAGATTAAGGTTACTTCGTGCGGTGGAGTTTCAAGACTCATGTAACGTGATCTATGGTAATAGCTTATAGCAATCTAGTTTTAGGTAACATTTAGCTTGTCATCTAAGCAGTGGTGTAGTGCAGGTATACGCCGTATACCTACTTATTTTTCAGTCGGCCACCCACTTCTTAATCTTCTCTGATGCACATCTTTGTTATAGATTGTTTTAGGGAACTATAATGTTAGGTAACTGGACGCAACTCAGCCATTTATCCGTTTTTTCCACACTAATTTTTTAAATGCTTTATTCACAATCATAATAATCTTTTTTAGGAAAAGCCATACTTTTATTTGGCACCTTTCTAAAAGCACTGTAGACGTATGCTTTTTAAAGTATTCGTCTTAATAAAAATGTTATCAATAAGACCTTTAAGTTGGAGTCTGCATAACTTTTTTTTGTTATTTTTCTATAATATAAAGTAAAAAGTAGATGTAAGGGCATGCATTTAAGTTTCAGTCTTGTCAGTCAGTTTGCCTTGTTATTGAGATAGTTTATGTGGAATCTGGAGAGCAAATTCAACAGTTTACCAAGCTGTGTTATATAATATAAACTACATTAAAAGTATGTTAGTGTTGATTTATTCATGCCTTGTTCTCAGTGTTTCCATATTTGCGCTGGCAATTGGAAGCACTGTTAACATTTGGATGATGAGCCTCTTGCCGTCTCCAGAGACCAGGGTTCAACTCTCAGCAGGGAGGCAAGCTGCACCGCTGCTCTCACATTATACACATCCTCGCCTGAAAGGACATCACATTGTGTGCAACAGGGTGATCCATATTGATCATCTTACAGTGTGTGTGTGTGTGTGCAGAATGAGCTCTACCTAGTCATGCCTGTTAAATGCTGTCTTTAACTTCCTCAATGCTGCAGCACCAAAACCTGGTTGAGCCTGAACCCTCATCACACAGTGGAAAGCATTTTGTTTCGAGGGATCAATAGGAGAAAGAAAAGTATATACTTTGAAAGAAGTTGAAAACTAAATTGAAAGAGCGAGAGAGAAAAAATCCTGTGTGTGTGTTTCTCTCTCTACTGAGAATACAAAGCTTTAGCTATCTAGACAATGAACAAACATACATAATGCATTTTAACAGTGTTGTAGTTGCTGACAATGTATACAGTCAGTCCTTGTGTGACCTGAAAATCTCAACATCTCCATTGATTGTAAAAAAATAAATAAAAATTAAAACATTTTTGTTCCAAGTATAAAGACCTCCTGAACTTTTGTAACTGAGCTTGATGAGTGGGAGGACTGGCTATGTCAGATTCTGCAGCCCCTGCAGGCATGTAGCTGTACAGTATGTGGATGAGCATGTAAGCTGCTGTTAAATTTGTCTTTAACCCTAGTAAAACCTTTCATTCATAGCGTGGCCTTTAACATCTAACGAGTATGCAACACCATACATACAGTTGGCGTCGTGTCATAGTTGGGGGCATGGTTTCAAATTAGACCGAATCGGAGTAGATTATTGTCCATATCTTATAAAAGACTTCACAAATGATCCAACTAAATGGCTCGAAGAAGCAGATCTGTTTCCTCAGCAAAAAAACACTTGCTACTCCAAATTGCTCAATCCCCCTCTTTTAATAGCAATGCGACAATGTGCAGGTACACCTGACTTTTAAAGGGAATGGGAGATGACACTCTGATTGGTTTAATTCCTGTTATGCCTAAAATACACCTACGATTAATTAAGACACTAAATACAACTCCTTGCGCCTTAATTTGCACCCAGATTATGGGCCGCTTAACTAGCAAAAGTGGAGTTGGAAAGGCCCTAAATGCACTTACACCATGTACTTTAGACCATGCGCTATAGATCGTTTAAATAGAGCCCTTTTGTCTTGGAGTGTAACCAGGCATCATTGAGAAACACATAAGATAAGTTTACGAGAGTGAAAGTAATGAAGAAACTACTTTACTGTGGTGGGGTTGGACTGCAAACTGCTAATCTTAATGGGTAAAGACAGCACTGCTGATATTATTCATACTGCAGTCAAATTGTTGACACTGAGGATTCTATTTTTTATTGCAAAATTTGTTTATTGGTAAATTCAGACTTGTGGCGTGCGCTCTCCTTGGTTACTGAAGTGATGTTGATGTTTGTGTTTGGCCGTGTGGGTTATTGCTTTGCATGGCCTCTTGTTTCTTGCCTGGTAAACGAGTAGTAAAGGCCAGAAACGCCCGGCTGGGGGTGGTGATCCTGATGTGGGTGTTTTCTGAATATTCTGCCCACTCTGTTCAGCTGTGGCTGCTGCAGACTGCAGCAGCACCTGTGACTGGCATACAAATCCCTTCCCTGTTATCTGGAGAGACGCAGGACACACAGGCGGACAGTCAATATAATATGATACTGATATCATATGAGAAAAATATCTTAAACTCACTGTTGAGTAGCTTCAAAGGGACGTTCAACAGATCAAAATCACAAGTTACCGTATGAATATTAATATTAAAGTCATATTGGAAATGATACATACATGCATACTTTTGGCAATTTCTATACTGTGTTTATGAAAAATATGACTGATTATCACTAATTCAGTGGTTGGGGAAGAGGAACCAGGACCAGGATATTCATAATTACCAGATGATCAATAAATGTAAGCTGGTCACCTTTAGTACAGACCTTTTTTTTTTTTCCTATTCCAACTTAACTTTTTTTTTTAAATCATAAAAGAGCCCTGCAGCTGACTCTGAATTTAAGTGCCCTTTATGTGCTCACGCACAGGGATCCATTGTGCATCCTAAATAGTGTCATAAACATCCTCAGGGCACAGACTCATGCGAGCTAAAGACGTCTCTGATTGTCAGTGCTCAGCAGGAGAAGACGCTACCTCATCACTGCCCACGACAGTGGTGCTTACGCTTCAGCTCCTTACCCGGCAGCAGACTGTCTTTCATTGTGTGTGTCTGTATGCTGTTTTTTTTTTTTTTTATCTGGCTAGTATGACTATGATGGATGACTTATATCGCTCCCAGGGTTCTATAATCATCACACCACCAAGATGTTACTTCCTCACACTTCAGTGTTAGAGAAAATGAACGGCGGGCAGAATAAATGTTACCACATCGCTTTGCTCTCCCGCCGCCTCCTGTTTTGACTCGAAGCCTCGTAAAACAACCTTTGTTGTTAACTTTTTGGCAAGTGTGGCTCTGCAGCAAGATACGTTGATAAAAACAATTGCAAAAAATGATGAAACTAAGGTCCACATGCAAGTGTGTGTAAATGCTTTGAACAAATGTGTATAAGTTTGGATGACTCTAGGAAAGACTTTTCCGAGTCTCTAAAATCCCCCATATAGCACCTCAGCCCACAAGCTGCAATCTGACAGAGGAGAAAGGTCAGTCTTGCCCAGTGCCCTTCTGTTGACATCTGCCTGGTTCAGTTGAATTTAATTAAAGCTGAGGGGAGAAAGGTCATGCCTACTGTGATGTCAACACATGAAGGTAACCAGAGAGGCAACTGGACACTATTGAATTTCCGTTAGATGTATTTAACCGCTTCTTCTTCCTAACGTTGTAAGTTAACCAAGCGTTTGGTGAACTTATCATTAAGGAGATTTAGCTGAAGTCTGCAAGTTAGAATGAACGTGTTAGCCTCCTTTTCTCTCTTTTGCTCAAATCCAAACACACACACACATAAACGGTGTATACATATGGATCAAACTGAATAAAGAGAGTGCCAAAACACGTAGATGGATTAAGGCCAAGTATTTCCAATTTGCACAGAGGTGATATTCCATCCTCTCTGATGATAAAGCAATCCTGCTGAAAGAGCACAAAACAAATCAGGACAAAAAAGGCACTTGGCTGGCAACAAGGCTTAAGTGTGTGTGTGTGTGTGTGTGTGTGTGTGTGTGTGTGTGTGTGTGTGTGTGTGTGTGTGTGTGTGTGTGTGTGTGTGTGTGTGTGTGTGTGTGTGTGTGTTTCTCTCTAACAGGAATACAAAGCTTTAGCCATCTAGACAATGAAGAAATATACATAATGCATATTAACAGTGTTATAGTTGCTGACAGTGTATAAACTCAGTCCTTGTGTGACCTTAAAATCTCAACATCTCCGCTGATATATACTGTATATACATATATATACATATATATATATATATATATATATATATATAAAACAGTGCTCACAGCGCTAACAACGGCAACAAGTGCTGACAGAGCTAACGGAACCGGAGGGTGTCCGTTACGGTTCCACGACAACGTGGTCCCTCAACCGTGAGTCGGGGGACGGTATTATCAGCGGTAACCGCTGTATGAGCGCTGTGCAGTGTGGCAGCGATTAGCTAGCCAGTGGGACACACACAGCTTCCATTCACACAATGGGTATCGAATGAAGTACTCTATTGGTATCGGTATCACTTTACAGGCATCGGAATTTTTTAAACGATACCCAGCCCTACTAAAACATATAATAATATAAATTTGATTATAAGATATTCATGCGTTTGTTTTTTCTTATCTTGGTGGGAGGGCTCTTGAGCAATCATAAAATGTTGTCTTACCTATTAGAGGAGCAAAAAATAAAGAAAACATTAGTGAATCCAGAAATCAATGGGTATTAACAAAATAAGAACAAATCGCGGATAGGCACAAAAATAAGTAAATAATTTGTATTTTCTGTTCAATTCTGTCTTTTGGCCTCATTATGCATAAATTCAGCCTCTCCACTGTCTCACTGACAATTATACAATATACTAACCCCAAACATGTAGAAAGTTTTGTTGAGAAAGCCTTAATGATACTAAGTGTTTGATGTTGCAGCAGTTTTAACCGACAAAATCAAGGCAAACATCGATTAATACTACTTAGGGATTCAAAACAAACTTTAGACTTGTTCAGCTAATAAAAAGAGACTGAAGAATCATCTTTGATCATATCTGATGCTGACCAGCCTTTTGATGTTAAAGAGAGTTGTTCACTTCTCTTTTACTCAGTCAGAAATCTTTTCCAAACACAGCCGGCATGTTAAGCCACTGAAAGGGTCAGGAGAAAATTCTGTTCGATTCACTTTACTTCCAGTTCATAGAAAAAAAGATAAAAGGGTAGAAAATAGAATCTAAAATAGCAACTTCTGGGCCGTCTGGGTGGCTCTGCCATAATAGGTTTGAAATTGACCTGGATCCTTTTGTTGCTTTGATACATTTCCTCTCGCCCATCTTTTCCGCCTCTTTTCACTGTGAGCGCTCCAATAAAGCAGAAATACCATTAAAGTAATCTTTAAAAGAGCATTTCTCCATAAATGACATTGAGTGTCTGCGACATGACTCGTCCCCGGATCATTTCTGGTGAATCTAGGGGCCATCCACTCTTTTCAATGAGGACATTTATCAGAGCTGTATTTCTGAGCTCCCACCAAAAGTAGTAGTGAGTAGTAGGTAATCCAGTCTTAAAATGACAGGGATAAAATGAAAAGCAACATGATGTTAAACAACTAGGAAAGGCCTTGTGTTGAAAGGCCAAAACATCTGATTATACAAGGGTACACTACTGATGATGCGTCCTGTGCCCAATTGTCCTGAAATGCCACAACCCAGGCAACCCTCCCACAAACTCTGAGAACCCCCACCTGTCAATTGTCAACCACTCTAAACAACAAGGTGAATTTCGTGGAAGTGCTCACCACCTATTGGGAGAGATTTTAACACCACGTCCTGTGTTTTTCGATTCTGATTTGATAACAGTTGCACACATACAACCACACTACACATTGATCACAGTGTTAGTTTACCACATGGCAGGTGTTTACTATAACTAAGTATTAATAATTGGTTTAAAAAACAGCGACAACTAGAGCAGTGACCTCCGCAGATTCAGCATCTCTTTGCTGTGTTGTTTGCTGTGATTGCAGAATAATGATAATGCACGTTCTTTGTAATGTTGTAGCTGATAAAGGGATTACATACATAATTTGTTTATACAGTAAATGAGTAGAAGAGGAAACAAAAGGAAAAATGTGTTAACATTATGCTGAAGAGGAAAAAAATTGTATTTGTTAGAAATCACATGTCAAAAAGCTGAGAAGGATGGTTTAGGCTGAAGGAACATAGCCAAAGTAGTAGAGGGAAAGGGATCTATTGTCTCTTGAGGGGAACTTTTCCCAACTCGGTGCTGCTGCTGCTGCTGAAGGAAACATCAAAACAGGATTTAACAGACATAGACAGAAATATTAAAATCCAGGAGAACAAACAGCAGCATCAGTGTAAAACATACAGACAGTGTACAGACAGTGTACAGACATTGAGAGTTTAAGTATTACCCGAGGCGTTTTGGGCTTTCTTACCATGAGTAATTTTTTTATGTCAGTTTAATTGAGGGTTAAGATAAGTACGGTTAAACCCAAACAGACTTTATGAATTATTATTCAGTGGAAAACAGAATGCACCCATTTTATTTGTCACATTGCCTTTAATCATTTGCTGCACGTATGAGTAGTCCCATAGTTGGTGTGGACTTTCAAAATCATTTATGTGCAAGCTTTACTTTGTTGGGTACAATCATTACATTCCAGGGAAAGCTTCATGATTTGTCATCATCTTTCATTAAAGGGGCTAGATGTAAGAATCAGAAATTGCTTGTTAGCAGTGACACTTGAGGCCGTTAAGTCAACGACAGTCAGCATCCTGTTGCTCGCGCTTGTGCTCGCACTACATAGACACGAGCGAGCATCGGTCAAAACAGTTGAGGCGACACACGAGACTGAATGTGATTGACAGACATCATGTTGATTAACGTTAGCAACATTAGCCAGCTAAAGTCAAAATATCGATATATATTTTCACATGCTTGGCAGTAATGTTAGTTCAACAAAAGAAAGTCCCTCCATGAGTCGAAGGCACGGCCGACGTTGATCCTAGTTTTCTTCTGACGTCGTTCACATTCCTGTTTTGCAAGACGGGCTTCACTAGATATCACTTTGTTTTTGTTTTTTTTGTTCTTCCGTGGAGTTGGAGTTCAAATCTGAATTGTGGTGAGGGCTGGTCGTTTGTTGGTGTTAGTGGACTACATTTCTAACCAAACGTTAGCTATCGTTGCACACTGCTAACCCTGTAGCGGAGCTGAAGAGAGTAAAGGCACTCACGAGCGTGCAGGACATCACATATGTTGGATTTTCGCGGAAAAATGGGCCCAGGTTCTTCACATTAAAAGCAGTCTACACGCTGATAGAGGAAACCCAGAAAACCGTGGAAGGTCAAATTGCTTAGGTTAGGTTACAACCTGTTCACACATTGGCAATAAAAAAGGAATAAAAAATGTTTATACAAGTGAAAACTTACAAACAGTCCGTTTAACAGGTTTTTCTAAAATCAGGAGTTTTATTGTGAAATTATACAAAAATAATGTAACTGACACGTACAGTATTTAGTTGTTGTGTTTTTTATCATGTATCGAGTACACATGTACAGAAGAAGAGACTAGCACATAGAAGAGAACTTTATACAAAAACAATTATGTGTATTATTTTCTTATCGGTGTTCAATAGTAATCATGCAAGAATATAAAGCAAAGCACATAATGGCATCCATGCTACATAAACTGCCATAGCTAAGAATATCAGGCTGATCTCATACACTTCTCATAGCTATATCTACGAAAAGTAATGCACTGTAATTCGTATATATCCCACAAAATTAATTTGTGTGTAATTAACATATTCGTGAACCAGGAAATATAAATAGCGCCCAACGCTGCGTAGGGAAGAGATTGGGGTCCGACTTTCGTGTCTCATGTGAAACCAGAAGTCAAACGTTGATTGATTTGTCACCTAAGTTACGTACTTAAGTTACACCCCAAACCATGACTTTTCCTCAACATAACTAAGTAGTTTTGTTGCCTAAACCTAACTAAGTCAATCGTTTCTTAAGTCTAACTAAGTAGCTTTATATCCTTAACCTAAAAGTTTCCTGTGAACACAGAAGTTTATTTTGAAAAGCCTGTATGCATGTAACGAGCCTAAATTGACACGTGTTGCTGGACATTCGTAGGAAAATTAACAAAAAAGGAGGATAGATATCATACAAACCGTTGTATGAGGATACGTTGAATATATACATTGCAGTAACAGCTTTGTAAAGAATAAAGAATCCATAGTAAAGAGAACAAAACTGCTGAGCACCGATCCCCACCTGTTTGTGCTCCAAGGACAGCCATTAGCAACTAGCTGACATTAGCTGAAAATAATGTAAAACAACTCAGCAGGCATTTTCTTGCAATGTCCTTGTGATTGTATACTTGTGAATTTATAAACTGATATTCACTCCACAAAAGCATGCTGATCCCCACAAGTAGTACATTCAGGCTGCAGGTAAACGTATACAGTAGAAACTCTACTTCCATGTTTCTGCTCTGTGAAATGGAAATGGGCTCCACATTAGACTATTTCTGGCTGCACAGATGGAAAGTACTTTAAAAGGCAAAGCAAGCCATTTATTTCTACTTATTATAGATAGGTGACTGTGCCCACACCAGTAGAACAACCCTGCTGTGCTGGAAGAAAAGAGAAGGCAGTTCCTTGTTTCTGGGTTTAATAAACATGAGATTCAAATTCGAATGCACCAACTGCGGACCACACAGACAACTGAAAAGTGTGATTGCTACCCAGAGGCCCATTGATCAAAGTCTGGCCTGTTGACAGGCACCTGGGCTTCCTCATTTTCCCAAATCTCCAGGGAACACTGTGGAGTAAATAACAACTGCTGCTCTTCACATAAAAACCATGCCGGTTCGCCCACTCTGCTTTTTCTTTTTTCTTTTTTCTCTCTTTCATTTATTAAATGTTTGTTTGCAATTACAATAAATATGTTTAGCCCAATGTGGCAGCTTCTTTGCAGTGGGATTTTGTTCAATTATGTTTCATATTTTTTTACAAATAAAGAAACAAAAACTGAAAGAATACTACTAAAAATAGGAGAATACAGAAAGAGACAAATGACCGCCCCCATATAAAAGTGATTTAACTTTTTAACCCAGGTTTAAACTTCACAGTGTTCACAATGTATGCTTGATGGACATGGGTTGAAAGAGGTCAAAACTCCAGCAACACACGGCATGTGGCCATCATCAGGGTCATCATGAGACACATGATGGGCATGGGTTCACTGTAAATTTACCAGGTCATCAAACAGTATTGTTGGACTCTAATAACACAGAGGTTCACCCTTTTGTTTTGAGCACTATAGGCGTACAATTTATCACCACACACTAGGCGTTTAAAGAGACACAGTTCTAAATCTCTCTTAAAATGTTAGTGTAAAATGTTGCTTGGCTCGCTGTTGGCCTCGTCATCAATCATTCTCACCACCCACTATTGTCTTTCTCCACAAGTAGACTCATTTCTGTGCTTCAAACAATGGCAATTGATTTGTTCTTATTTTAATACCCATTGATTTTTGGGATTCACCAATACTTTCATATTTTTGCTCTTTTCTAAGGTAAGAGAACATTTTACGAGTGGTCGAGAGGCCTCTTACCAAGATAAGAAAAAAAACAAACATCTTGTTTACATAGTCCACAAATTGTTTGTCCAACACAGGGAAACATACGTTTAAAATGAGGAACATAAGAAAAAAACATGAATATCATATTATCAAATTGAGATGATTATATGTTTTAGAGTAATTATAACGACTGGATTATTCAATAAATACTATTGGTCCATTGATCCAAATCCAGACTATAAAGGCCTTGGATGATATTAGGTGTGTTGAGCCTTTGAACGGCTTACATACTGCTCTTAGATGCTTTTTGATTTTCCACTAACGCCAGAACTGACACTCTGGAAAATCACGTTTGCTTTGTTTAAGTTTATTTAATAGTACCTCAATTTCATTACTGCGGAGTAGTACTGGTAGTTGCACACGACTCAACACCTGACCTCATATAGTGTTTAGGGGGTGTAATCTATGCTAATACCCACCTTTATATAGTATTTGGGGGTGTTACCTATGCTAACACCTGCCCTTATACAGTATAGTGTTTTGGGGTGTTACCTATGCTAAGAGCAGATTTAGATGGTACATCGGGAAGAACATTTGGTGCTCTCTTATTTTTTTCTCTTAACAGAAAATATAAGAGAAACTTAGGAGACTGTTGCTACATGAGGCCCACATTGTCTTCTAAAAAAAGGGATATGTAGACCTTTTCAATCTTGACAACATGAACATTATAAATGGGCCTCTTTGTATTTCCTGTTGCAGTGTTTGTTAATGACAGTAGCTGACAAGAAGTAAACTTGGACCAAAGCTGTTGCCCTAGCAACAGAATGACAATGAAAAGGTCTATACCAGTAATTTGCACTGACAAATATGTTTAGGAGGAAATATAATCGCTGTCTGGATTATGATCAGTGGTAAAGTTTTGTTTCAATGCAGGAAGTGAGAGCTTCTTATACCCAGGGAGAAGTCATAAAGAGGAGGGTTGGGCCGCTATAATCGACCTTCAATGGCATTGTTAGTTGCCAGAAGCTCATAAAAGGAAAAATTACAATCATTGACAGTGAGCATTTTATAGACTCTTTGAATATGAAAGTTGTATTGTTATGTTGATAAAAATACAATTTTCTATAAAACCTCTTGTTCCTTTATATAATCTCAACTGTGCACACACACACACACACACACACACACACCTTCTCTGAGTGATATGAATACACCCTGGGATGTTCTGTCACATTAGGAGTCAGGCTAAGGGAGCGAGCATGAATACAGTCCATCTGTTTCTCTGTGATGTGGCCCTTGCAGGGCTCTCTCCACATTATCAATCGCCCCACTGAGCCAAATGCTAGTAATTGTATCATATCTGTTGGCACAGACTACAAAGTCATAGCAACTGCTCTGTCATACTAAGTGGGACAGAGACAAATGGATACAAAGCCCTGTGAATTTTGAGGAGTTGCATTTTATAAATGCAAACTGCACATTTTCTGTGGAAGTGACTTTCAGTAACTGTGCTCTGATGGTTAACGTTTGCCAACTGAACAGCAATATACAAACACTTCTCACGGGGCAATATCCAATAACACAGACGGAACAAACGCTTTCTTCATTCCGTATCTCTCCTCTGTGGCCGGTTTTTGGTATTTTTGGACAGTGCACTGTGGTAAAACATGTTTTTATGGGCATCTTGGAGGAAACATTTATTTAAAATATGCACACGAGCATCTCGTTGGAATTAGAACACAAGCCTGCCGGTTAAAGTGCTTTTTCATTACAGTTTCATTCCCCGCAATATGCATATTTCTTTAATCCACTGAATTCATTTTACTTTTATGCATATTTTTCTGAATGTCATAAGTGAATACTTCTGGTAGGATCATGAAAATGGTAAGGCCCCCCAAAAAATCATATATGAACAAAAGATGGCTCTGCACACTTAGGTCCAGTGCAATGTTAATGATTTAATGATAAAAGCATGGATCGCGGAAGCAGGGTGGCCGCACCTCGGGTACATTTTTGAGTCTGATATATTTTATGAATAAAAGCCTGAATTGTATATGTGTTCTTTCTTGAAAACTTGAATATTAAACCAGCTAAACAATATTATTCACCCTCACCCACTCCCACTGACTGATGCTATGCAATTTGACATTTACCTATCACATGCATTGTTTATCAGAAACGTTATTTCTGAACCATGGGCAGTTTGGTGTAGGTAGAGTGCGGCGCTGTCCGTAGTACTGAAATAGAGGGAAGGAGACACAATTTCTTAGTTTGGTTCAGACTGCTTTCTTTTAGTGGTTGTAAAGAGAGAGAGAGAGAGCACTGAAAGCCACAAGCAGCTGTTTCTAGCACTGTAAACAGGTGTTTCTAGTGACACAAATAGCTGTTTCTTGCACCGCAAACAGCGGTTTCTAGTGCTGTTAACAGCTGTTTCTAGTGCCACAAAGACAGCTATTACGAGCGCCACAAACAGCTGTTTCTAGCGCTGCAAATACAGCTGTCTCTAGCACCACAAAGACAGCTGTATGTAGAGCCACAAATACAGCTGTTTCTAGCACTGTAAACAGCTGTTTTTAGCACCGCAAACAGCTGTTTCTAGCACCGCAAAACAGCTGTTTCTAGCACCGCAAACAGCTGTATCTACCATTGCAAACAGCTGTTTGTGGCGCCATCATTAATAAACTCAAAATATATCTAGGGCTGTGATAGTACCACAATCTTATTTGAGTGCTTTGATTAATAGCCTAAATGTATTCTTTGATTTATTTTGAAACCGTAGCCTTATGCTGTTGTTGTTGTTGTTGTTGTTGTTGTTGTTGTTTAGCCTTTCTGAGGCTATTGCATGGTTAAATCAATTAATTTTTCGCTTCACGGAAGGGAATCTCAGAGCTCATCATTACATTAAATACAGGACTCCTCTGCATTTTCATGTAAGTGCACATGGGAAATGTAGTTCACTCACAGTTCCCATATACTGTACATACAGTTCATATAGGAAGCACTACAAATATATATAATGGGAGACAGAAAGTAGTGTATCCATATGGAACTCCATCTCCTATAGCTGATTTAGAAAGTTGATTTCCGTGGCCTGAATTAACCTCAACAGATGTTTCCTGACAGCTCGTATTTATGAGATTAAACTGATTGGTTATGATTGACCCACATTTGTGGTACAAGTCGCTATCACTCCGCTGAGTTGTGACTCGCTCTCACAGATGGAAACCTTGAAATGTTTCTCAGCACGATAGTTTGCCAGATTGAGCAGTGAGTGTGACTAAACTGAGCTTTCAGCAGCACTGAGCTCACTGTTCAGCAGATCGTAACGGACCTTTGTCGTACAGACTCGCCTTTTGTTAAAACTATTTATTGCAAAATAGAGTGAACAGACGATGTAAGATTACTGCTGGGTTTAGTGGAACAAACAGGCAATTTGGCAGGTAAACAGGTAAGAGACAGTTGGGTGCAGTAAATCATCCGGAGCCTCAAGCCCTGCCAGAAAGCAGCTCACAGATCTTGTGTAATTTATTCTGTGAATAATAGAGTCTAAAAACAGTAGCTCTAACACAAACATAAATTTTTTTTATCCCTAAATAATCTGTGCTGTGTCCTTGTTGTTCTGTTTGTATACGTGTTGCTGCTTTTCCACCGAATGAACTGAAATAATCTTTGGTGGAAAATGTTCTGTCGGCTGTTTTTATTCTTTATAATCTTGGGAATGTTTGTTTTTTAGCCGTGTGATAGTCTGGCGACCTTTCCAGGGTGTACCCTGCCTACTGCCAATGTCAGCTGGGATCAGCTCCAGCCCTCCCATAACCCTGGGATTATAAGATAAGCGGTTACAGATAATGGATGTTTGTTTTTTCTAAAGGTGTACAGTTTCATAGCCAGTGGTAAAAAAATAACAGAAATTAAAATGATGTTCTGACCATCTTTAAATAATCCAAGAAATGAAGCCCCTGAAATGTTTAACCTGATTCCAAGTCAGAGTAGGTAATCAGCATGCTCCTCTGTGATCTCATTAGGTGACGTCTAAACTACTGAAACTCTCATTAAGACTTTGGTAGAGGATCTTGTAAGTTTTTAGTCACGCTTATAAAATCTAAATGAGCTAAAAAACCAGACTTCATTCTCAGTCACGAGCTTGTTTGAACAAGTTGTGAGTTGAACCTGAATTTTCCGCTGAAGGCCAAGACCTCCTCACTCACTGTTCTATTTTCGTGTCAACCCACTGTTTCCAGACCTGTCTCCTCTCTGTAATCCTTTGAGGTGAGGAAATGTATTTCTCTAAGGCTTTGTGCTCATTTCAGGAAACTTTTTGGGAGAGCAGCCTGACAGGTCTCCATGAACAATGCAAAGAGAAAGGATACAGGGTGTATCGCTGTGTGTCTGCACGTCTTTAAAAAAATATCAGAATTTATCTCATTTTAAAGGTGCTAAATTTAAAATTCAGGCGCAGACGCAGGTGCGTCTACGAGACCGGTCTCTAGAGAGAGCTCCAGCCAGCTCACCTTAGAGCGGGATCTGTCAGCATGCCTGGCCGGGTGGCTGGCTGACAATCCCCACGATAAATCCCTCGCCAATACACTGGTCTGACCGACCAACCCTCGCCATGACTTGGCCAAAAATACAACCATTCATATCAGCACACCTAACTTCCTCAAAGTATTGAGACACACAATATTTGGTCACTAGGAGCAGTTCTGACAGTGGAAACATCGTTCAATATTTGAATCGCTTGGAGCAAAAATCTGGAGCAGCTAACATGGAGATACGCAGTGGCTCATAATGTGTCTTGAATACTGACTACTGAGTGCATGTCTGGGAAAATGAATCATTCAACATTAAAGGTTAATACACCAGGAACGGCTTAACAGGTAATGCAAACACTTTGATGATCTATAAATCGTTTGAGTCATTTATCAAGTATAACTGTTGTGTTTCCGGCTTCTTTTATATATATCATTGAGAGTCTTTGGGACTGTCGGTCACATACAACATTTTCAGTGGCTCACCAGTGTTTAAGAGCAGTTGTTATCCAAACATCAGCTATGCTTTTAAAGAAGCTCTGCAGACTCTCACAGCTGGTATGATGGATTTGTTTTCACGAGGAGACATCCTTCCTGAATCCTGCCAGCATGTACTTTTTGTTATTACTTCATAACACAAGCAGCAGAAAGAGTTCCTGCTGGTCTGATACACATGGTCAGACTCTTCACACTGATCTGTGCTTTGGGCCACTGCGATGCAGTTTAACACATCATAGTACGCTGGAGGGATTACTTGATGCATCCTGGATGTGTGTTGGATCATTAGTATGCTCAGGCAGGATCAGTCAGTCAGGCTTATGCACTCAGATTTCACTCGGCGCGTCTCTCGCTGCGCTGCGAATCAACTGCTGTCAGAGTTGCATCATTAAGATGTTCTTCCTGCTCCGCAGATCAAGTTGTTTTGAAAGATCAGCAGCGGTGCAAAGTTTCCCAAAGACATTCATCACTATATAAACATAGAGCGTAGGGATCCTTTATTTCCATTTTCCCCCCATTGTAGCTATCAGACAGAATGGAAACAACAGTCAGTCAGGGAGAGAGAAAGCGAGAGAGCTGCAAACCGGTGCAGACAGCTGTTTCTACACACCTCCCCCTGCTGATTTTGAGTGATTATTGTGAGTGCTCTGATTAATTAATGTAATTGTAATAAAAAAAAAAAACATTCGCCAGTCTGGCGAGGAAAAACTGGCATGGACATTTTCAAAAGTGTCCCTTGACCTCTGACCTCAAGATATGTGAATGAAAATGGGTTCTATGGGTACCCACGAGTCTCCCCTTTACAGACATGCCCACTTTATGATAATCACATGCAGTTTGGGGCAAGTCATAGTCAAGTCAGCACACTGACACACTGACAGATGTTGTTGCCTGTTGGGCTGCAGTTCACCATGTTATGATTTGAGCATATTTTTTATGCTAAATGCAGTACCTGTGAGGGTTATTTGTCATTGTCTTGTGTTGTTAATTGATTACCAATAATAAATATATACATACATTTGCATAAAGCGGCATATTTGCCCACTCCTATGTTAATAACAGTATTAAATACATGACAAATCTCCCTTTAAGGTACATTTTGAACACACAAAAAAGGTGATTAATTTGCGATTAATCGCGATTAACAATGGACAATCATACAATCAATCACGATTAAATATTTGAATCGATTGACAGTCCTAATAAAGACGTAACCTTTAAACAGTGTCAAGCAGACACATGTGGCTGGCCCTATTCATTTGTCTCTACACATCATGAGTAACGAGTAATTCATAAAAGCTATAAGAATAAAATGTTATCGAAAACAGAGGTCTAGACTTGGTTACAATTATCTTCTTTCCGGAGTGTCAGTTTGAAGAATGTGCTGACCTTTTTAAATAAAGCATCATAGCCTGAAGATCGTGGCCGTGAAGCAGCACACCAGAAAACAATATCATCTCTGTCTATCATTACTACACTCTGCTGCATGAGGATGAACTGAACCGCCGTAACTTCGTCTGCTATGTTCATATGTGACGTGACACAAAATGCAACATGGGCAGTGTTCAGGAGTTTTAGAGGTAGCGTTACTGAAGTGGTTGATGGCTGAGGGGAATCCCTGATGATGGATGGCTGCAGTGTGGGCTCGGGAGTCGGGCAGGGAGAGGACAGAGGAGAAGACATATAATTAGAGGGAGGAAAGGTTGCGGAAGGAGAAGAAGATATAGAAGGTGAGGAGGAGGAGGGGAAGACGAGGGAGGATGGTAACAAAAGAAATGACTTGTCAAAAGTTGTAATGAGTGATACAAAGAAAGGTAAGGCAGCTAATGGGTCCAATTAAAGTTTAATCATTTCTAGTGAAGGTCTCAAACTGAGGATAATGTGTCGTCTGGACTTTGGCACAGCCCATGTGCCCTTCCCTTTTCATTTTGGAAGAAGCAACGGTTCATCTACAAACTCTCATTTATAACAAGTTATGCCCGTTTAAGAAGACAAAAGTATTGGCAGTTTGACACAGTCGATATCCAATCTCTCCGCTGTTCTGCCGAGGGATAGAAGCAATGGAGGAAATGTCAGGAGAGCTGAGGTATGAGAGGCACAGATTACAGACACAGGGCCTTGCTTTTTCTAGAAAGAGACGTGTCTTGGATTATTGAGCAGCTCCCAGATGTGATTGAGATACAATCACTGGAACCACATTCAGAGCTGGTCAGAGACACAAGTTCTCACTAGGGCTGTCAAAGATAATAACGCGTTAACGCAAATTCATTTTAACACCACTATTTTCTTTAACGCATTCATGCAATCGATCTTTCGGTGGTTGTAGCGGGCTCAGTTTTAAAGCTAGAGTGAGGATACTGGCATCTTATGTGTCATACTAGCCTGTCGTGAAAATAACGATCCAAACGTACGCTAAATTTTGTTCCAAATTCCAGATAAAATCTGTACATATCTGGATAAATCTGACCAACAGGACACACACACTCACACAAATCTGAGAGCGAGCTGGCGGGAGAACAGGAAGTGAGTGAAAGAAGTGCCAAAGGACCTGATAAATCAGCTTCAATCTTCTTAATGTAGCTTTAGGGATCAGGGGTCTGGAGCTGCCACTTTATCCCCTCTGTGTGTCCGCCTCCATTCAGCCTCGAGCTGTCTGACCCAGACCGTTCATCACACAGCTCTGATAATGTCAGAAGAATCTTTGACAATAGTCCTGATCAAAAGCTCGAGTAGGACAATTCAAAGGGAGTGCAATAGTCTGTCCTCTCACCTCTTCTGTCTTCCATCACTGATCTGCAGCAGTGTTTCAGACACATATCAGGGTCCACATTTCTACTGCTAACGACATATTGGGATTTATGCAATACTGAAGTAAGATGTTTAAATATATAGGACCTGCTCTTATGTTTCAGTCTGTATTCTGAAACGTTAAAGTACCTCATATATCCATCTGAGTGGTGGAGTTTCTCTGCTCGTTTACCAGCAGGAGATCACAAAGTCATCTCGTAACAGCAGAAAGAAAAGAGAGCTGAGGAAGGAGCCAGAATAGATTTTTTTTTTTGGGGGGGGGGAGCAATTAGCGTGAGCAGAAGAAGACAGGGGATGTAATTCATCACTTACCACTTGCCAAGCGATGCACTTTAATTTGCATTTAAATCTGTCTACAAATGGAGAGGATCTTCTTCTTTTAAGGATTCTTTGTAAGTTAGCACGGTGGAGGGAGGCTGATAGTGAGTGGTTCTGTAGTTTTTTTGGCTCGCTCTGTTCACTGCCAGTTTGTTAGTTAGTTTATTAGTGTTATTATTGCAGGGCATATATACTAATCTGCCGTCTGATTAATGTGTCGCACTCTCTGGTGATGCTGCCATTACTGCAGCGGCAGAGAGATTCAGGTTTACTGGCTCTACAAAGCAGATGGCTGAACTGATCTTGCTCAGTAATCGCCCCCCCTCTGATGAATTACTGTGGCTTTTGTGAATGTGAATGTTACTCAAACATTAGTCTGAAATTAGTTAAAGGCGTACAATTTTGGAGAATAAAACACTTTTGACCGACATTGACAGGATGGATGTGAAAGTGCCGTGATTTTGAAAAGTAACATATAGCCTCCGACACGTTCTCATCCCACCTCGTCACATACTGACGCTATATCTGACCCCTCGACGTCACTTTTGCTCGCAGTAAAGAGCTTAATGTCGTGAATTAAACACAAACACTTGCTTAGGATTAGGCAACAAAACAAGTATAGTTAGGTTTAGGAAAGAACAACATGGTTGGGCTTAAAATGACTACGTTTTTACAGTGAAAATGTGACTTGACGTTGTGAACACGGGAAATGAATGATAAGCTGATTGTAAAGTGAAAGTGAAAAGCATCATACGGGACATGAACAGTGGTCTCCTGTATGAAAGCCTTGTGTTTGTTGGACCCATCCACCTCCTCTCCAGCCCGCCCGGTGTGCCTCTTTCGCTTTTTAAACTACGTCACCACAGCACTTTCCCTGTGCGTTTACTGTTGCTGTGGATGGGTTTACATTGTAGTTAATGGAACACCCGCTGCGTCTCTTACCGGCGCTGAAGGGTGCCTCGTGCGGCGGTGTCGAATGCCAACGGTCGTATTTGTGGGAATTTGTTTTCAGACTAAAATGTGCTGCAAATGATTTAAAATCATCTAGCTTCCAAGCCGTGATTTCTTGCTCTGTAATCAGATGAAATCCAAAATGAGTTTCAAAATTGGAATTATTTTCTTTACTTTCAGTCAGTTGAAGCATTTGGATTTTATGGAGATCTGAAAATGAGTTAATGAAGTGCCATCTAGGCTTTTCTTAAATTAAATGAATTTATGTTTATGCATCTTCTGGTGTTGTTCTATTTTTTTCTTATGGTCAACAAATTCTTGGGCTGCCCCCTCTTAGTCGATTATGCATGTTCTCATGCTGAATGACTTATTTCCAAGAAACTTATGAGCACATCTCTGGTAAACACAAGATTTAAAGTGGTGTGGTAGTGTAATTCTTTTTGGAGAAATTCAGTTTTACAGATCTGTCGCTCTTTCATGAACACCTCTGCACCTAATGACATTGATGCTATTGATGATGTTGATGATATTGATGATGATGATGAGGATGTTGTTGAGGTTGATTAGGATATTCATGATGATGATGACATTGATGACTTGGTTGATGTTGTTAATGATGATAATGACAACAAAAAAACACCTATATACACCCTGTGCATTGCGTCTGTGCACCTGTGTCCAATCGGACTTGGCACTTACTCGCGTTGTTCCCTCCTATATAGATCCTTGCTTCTGTTGTAGGAATTCTCAGATGTACGTCGCTTTGGACCAAGGCTAAATTAAATTGTAAAATTAACAAATCAATCAGTCGTCAAAATCGTATAGGTGTTAGTCGACTCAGGTTTCTTTGCTCGAGGACAGCCCTAACAAATTCCATGAAAATCCCCAAACCAACAATATGTTAGTCCTTCCCTCAGTTTTTTCCAATTTCCCTACACTGTTTGTAGCCCTACGCCCATCTGTTCCTACTGAAAGATATCTTTAAAAATTGGACATTAATGTTTAATTTTTTTTAATAATGCTCCTTAAGTTCCTAAAACATCTGGGCACTGTAGTCTTTTGCAAACATTACTTAACCATTTGGTGAGTGAGTATTTACAGAAGCAGGACGGTGTGTGTGGGATTGAGTCCAAATATACTAGTGTGTGTATTCGTAGTGATGAAGATGTCACCCAGTGCTGTCGCTCGTAAATCCTTCCCATATGGCAAGTGAGATGCCAGCACAGTAATGGCAGCTTGTTCACTTCTACTTACTTCCATGGATTAGTCCGTAGAGTCATTATGAAACCACAGAAACTTTTCTCTACACACTTCCTCCTGCCTGGTCCTGGGGAACCCTCAGTCACAATCAGGTGTGTGCGTGTGTTCGCTGCTGCAGCGAGAATCATTGTGGACATATAGGGTTTATAATTGGGAGGTGGCATTTCACTGCACACGCAGCATTGATTAGAGCGTTAATCGTAAACATCATTTCCACCGGTTGTTCTTTAATTGCCCAGAATGCAGCGCTACGGTGTCGCCTCTGATGTGACACAGAGATTGATCACAAAAAATGAACTGCTTGTGACTCAGGACGAGGCCCATCTACTCTCAAATAGAAGAATAATGAGGGAGAGGAGGGGAAGCATGGAAAAGCAGAATAATGAGAACAGAGAGAGGGGAGGAAAGACGTCAGTGGTGTGGTTGTTAGTGTTTTGTGCTGAATGATACAGACTAGTTTTTTTTTGTTGGTCCCTAAAATTATCAAAGAGAACATAAGGGAGTGACGGAGTTCTTTTTCCGGAAAAATATTGATTGATCCGTCATGAACCATTACAATAATAAACACATTCTTAGGAACACTAATACAGCATATTGGCATTCCCTAACTGGCTCCTCTGTAATTAACAGTGTGGTTTTGAACGAGGCTCACAGGGTCATAAAACTTAATCAGCGTGTTATTGGAGTCAGAATCAAAGTTCCATTCATTTGCCAAATACAGCAGGTGCAAATAATGTGCCTTGATTAACTGGTGCTGACACACAGCAGTGCTTTAACAAACTACAGGACTGATAGAATAGTGCAGGCCAACATATAATCTGGATGTCACACAGAAAGGATACGCCACGGTGCGTTTCCATCTGTATGTTTTTATTCACATTTTTAATTTGCGTATAAATCGACTTAAAGGGCAGGATCATTATTTATTTTTGTTGAGGTTTTTATATCAGCCTGTAGCTTCACAGTGATGTCCCCTATGTATTCAAATCCGAACATTCACAAAGGCTAACTACTCATTCACATTTTATTTTGAAATTTCAGACATTTGCTTAGAAATAGTTTGAACAAAAACATAACTCGCACATTCACTGAACATAGTTTTGAGACAGCTGTCTGTTACTGTACACAAAAAAACACTCAAACCTTTTTAAAAACTTGAAGTATATGATAACATAATGCTTATCTCGACCACTCTGAAGTCAGAATGCTGTTTCTCATCAAGTGATACGAGCAAAAGAAGAAAAATGTGTGTTGTGTTCGTGTGTCTGTACGTTTCAAAGCCATGTGTGCTCTCAAGCTGTCTCAAATCCGAGTGAAACTGAGATAAACCGAGCTGAGCTCACAATAAACTAAGCTCTATGGTTGTCAAACACTGCATAAAGTCCATAGGAAGCAGATTATTGACTCTTTTTCATACCTTTTTGTAATGCAAACAAGGAACAAACAGCTTGTAATCTGTCTTAAAATCTGACTCTGATCCCTGAGGCTTCAGCTCAGCCTGACAGCACGAATAACAAGTGTTTGCTGTTGCGGCAGTGTGTGTTTTCACTGCTATGGCGCTTGTTAGATTAGATTAGATTGATTACAACTGTAAATAAAAATTTTTATTATGTGTCCCTTTGCATTTGCAAACAAACGACCCTTCACATTATTATGAATTGTGTCACTGTAGAAGCTGATAAAGGTAGAGGTTTATGTGGAGAATGTCCTCCGCTGCCTCAGATGTACTGCAGTGCATTAGCAGTGACAGATATGGTGTTGGGTCACTTTCGGGTCGTTGGAAAACACCCAAGAAACTGAACCGTAAGAGAATGTGAATGTCTTTAATCTCCAGTTTGCATTGGCTGCTGCTCCCAGAGAACATAGAAATGATTGTGAGGTTCGGTTGGCTGACCAGATTAAAGTGGGAATAGAACAAAAAGACAAAGTAACATTTGGGGACTTTTTAAAAAAAAAAATGCTAAACACTACTTTGAGTCCAAATGCCAGGCGAAGTCATTTACAAGACCAGCGACTCTGTGCTGTTTTGTAAAGGGGGAGTGGCGAGCCCGCCCTCTGTGACCAATTCATTACAGTTATGGTGACAGGTAAAGTTAATAGAGTCAGTCCAAAGCACTAAGATGACCCAACTAACTGCCATTATTTTCTTTTCGAAGGTATTCGAAATTTCGCGGCGCGGCGCAGCAGGCTTACAAGTTCTTCCGTCTGTCTGTCTCCAACTCCCCCGTTTCAGTGCCCAGCACAGTGCCGCTACTGCACTACTGTACACAAACGTACTTCTACACACAACAGAAAGCGATATCTGTCTGAGAATAACTAATAATAATTAATGCTGAATATGAATAATAATGTTGTTGGGTTATTCCTCATTTCATGGGCTATTTGGGGATTTATACTTTTATAAAATGAAGCATTCGAATACTGATTTGAAGGTCGATTACCATGGCAATAGTCGAAGCTTTGAAGCTTCGAAGCATTCAAGTATAGAAAGTCCCCATATTTTGCAGACGTGCACGCCTCTATCAGAGAGAGTATGTACAAAATACATCAATCATTATTGATACCACTGAGATAAATTCAAGCGAGGCTGACGTACACATCAAGTACGTAGGAAAAGAGCAATTTGAGGTTGAGATGGTGCTTCATCCTCATTCAGCACAGACAAGGGTCCCTGATACACCTCAGAGGGTTGATCTCGAGGTTAAAGCTCCAATACATCAGCTCATTATAGGAGACAGGAGGTACGATCCAAGGTGCTGTTTAGTATGGATATCATTATACTCTTTCTACCGCTGCCTCCAGGCTCAGCCCTTTGATAGAATGTGAAATTACATAAGAAAGCCTCTTCGATTACAAATTAAAAAGTCTTGAATTTGTCAGTGAGCAGAGAATGATTTATTAGTAATAATAGTTATATCTGCCCGACCTGAGAGAGCCACAATTTAAAACAAAAAACCTTCCGTCTGTTACATTACCTCTCTCTCTTACCTTTGACCTTTGTCCTATGAACCTGTGCATGAGTCAGTGTCTGCCTGGTCCGCCCTTACCGCCTTGCTCAGTCCTCCCCGCCATGCCTCTGTGTTCGCTCCGATCCCCGCAGGTCGGCGACCAGATCTTGGAGGTGAACGGCCGCAGCTTCCTGGGCATCCCGCACGACGAAGCCGTCAGGGTCCTGAAGTCGTCACGGCACCTGATGATGACGGTGAAAGACGTGGGCCGCCTGCCGCACGCCAGGACAGTGGTGGGGGAGACCAAGTGGATCGCCAGCTCGCAGATCGGAGAGAGCTCCGCCAACAGCAGCATGGCAGGGTGAGTTTTTATTGGGCCCAAAAAAATCTGGTCCAAGCCCACTCATAAATAAAATCCCGTTACTCTGACTTGCTAATGCTATTTTTTACAGATTAATTACTAAAGTATCAACAACAAAGTAAGATAATAATGTGAGAAATCAAAACATCAAGTGAAAAAATGCTGCTTCTCAACACTTACACTGCACTTTAATAACAGCATAGCCGTAAAAAGTAATGAACAGAAACACAACACAGAGTGGCAGTGAAAATGAAATGGATTCCTTTTTTCCCCAAAGTGCTCTAATGTAGTAACCTGACCCGCCAGATGGTTTGTTTACACAGAGCCCTCTGAGAAGCAGTCATTTGAAACCGTTTTGGAAAAGGGCAGGCACTTTTCAAAAAATACTTGACAGGTGATTGGATGAACCATTTGTCAATCAAACTCTTACCGAAAGCTGGACGGGGAGAGCAAAAACATCTTTTCCATCTTTGAAAAGCCTTCAGTGTTGGGATGTTAATAATTAACCGTTAAACCATTAACTAAGAATTAAGAATTTTTACAGATTAATGCGATCAGTTAAACGGTTAAAAGAAATATTAAAAATAAAAGCAGCTTGTCAATTAAAGGAGAATAGCAGGTCCACCTTAACAGACCACCTTAAATGAGCCTTAGTCGGTGTTACTAACTTCAGGGCTTACATTATATTACCTCTGGCTTGGCTAATCTAATTTGACTTGTTCAACCACCAAACTCACTGTACACTTTCATGAAATCACAGAAGATTGTATCCCTTATTATAGTAATCTAACAACATTTAAACTATGATAGCTTCAGTGTAACTGGTACAAGAAAGACGCTTGGGACTTCACAGAGATAATGAAAAAGAAATTCCTCTCAATCTTCGACTAAATTAGTTGCCACAGTCTTTAACCGGCTAATGTGATCAGGCGTCTCTCAGATGGCAGAACTCTCATTCATTCCTTTTCGCAGAAATAAAAAGTGCAATATGCAGCTCTGTTGGAAAAATGCCAGAGCTCCTCTCAAAATGCCACACCTGAGCAACTCATCTGCAGCTCATGACCTGGAATAGATGTGATCCCCCAACAACCAAATTAAAGTCTGATGTAAATGCCAGACTCATTTTCTCATCAACTCAATAACACACAACCCCGACAGCCCCGACAACTCCACACTTGTAATTCCTCTCTGATTTTCCAAAACAAGCGGGGCTATAAAGGGTATTTAACATTTACATCGACAATGAATTTCGGGGTGAATCCCCCCCTGAGATGTGCTGTCATGTTTATTCCAGTGTTTCTTGCAGAGGCAACACAGTAGAGACAGATGGTTGTTCTCTCTTTCTATTTAATTGTTTCACTCTGACATCTCTCTGCAAGAACATTAAGACATGGTGGAAATACATTTTTCTTTGTTAAATTTGGGACTTACAATGCCAGTCCAAATTTCAATAAATATATAAATGTCATAAATAAATGTAGATAATTTCCACAGAGCATTGAATCGTGATTTGACATTTTTAATAATCTAAAAGGAAGAATTTGATTCTGCACCAGGAGGCAGATAAAAAGGTAAAAGTTGAAAAGTTGGTGCTGCCCTAAAATTGTGTTTAACTAACCTTACCATTTTGCATATTTACTGTAAACTTACATGAATTAATCTTTAGTTTTATTTTTTATCTACGCCGGTGACAGCCATGGCAGGAGACATTATGTTTTCGGGTTGTCCGTCCATCCATCCATCCCATTCTTGTGAATGTGATATCTCAGGAACGCCTTGAGGGAATTTTTCCCTGCACAAAAGATCTACAGGGGTGTTTAAGCATTCTTAAGAACCCACAAAATCAGTTTTTATAAATTTCCTTACGATATTTTTGGGCGAAAATCTGTGCTTGGTGTGAAACAGCTTTTAGGGTGATGGTGTCCTCTGTAGATCTCTTTGGCCTATAAGTAAATTGCAGAGGGTCCAGTGAGTCAGGGAGGGAGGAGGTGATGAAGATTTTTTACTAACTTCTCGAAGCAGTTCATGATGGTGGAGTTGTGTGTTACTGAGTGGTAGTCATTCAGGCAGAGGGCTTTGGTCTGTTTGGGGACAATGTTGGTCTTCTTAAAACACGTGGGGACGTTACACTGGAGCAGTGACATGTTGAAAATGTCTGTGAAGTGCTGCACATGGTGTTTCATATGGTATCTTTTCCTTAAAGACTACCAATTATGTGGCAGTACAAAGAGAGCAGCCAGGGAGGAGACATTTGAGGGAATAAACAGCTGAGTTGGTCTCAAAAGTCAACTGGGCTAATTGAATTTGAATCCCAAAACAGGTCTCCATGCTGAGTTTGAGGTTCCATTGCAGGTGGGACTGCAGTATTTTCCTGACTCTGCCTTAATTATGCATTTTGTGTTGTTTCTGGCCCCAAAGGCAGCGCTTTGAGTTGTCGCGTTTACTCATGGATTTAAAGCCTATTACTTCGTGGGCAGTTGAGGATGTAAAGACATCTACTCGAGTCATTTCACTGGGGCAGGAATATGGGGGAAACAATTTTATGTTTGCAGAGAGAGCATGTCGGTGTGTGTTTGTGACATGCATTTCGATGTCTGTGCTGTGTGGAAGACATGGTCATTTAATGTTTCCTGTAAAAAAAAATAAAAAAAAATGTTGTGCTGCAGTTTCTGCCACATCTCTAAGAAAACATGAAAGCCATGACGAAGATTCAAATATGTGTGGTGCTGCATTGACTGAATCAGCCTGTGATAAATGAGAAATGTATTCAAAAAGATGAAAAGCTGTCAGTCAAGATATTTCAAATCCTCTTTACCATAGCTCCAAAATGTGTGTGTTTGTTTGTTTGTGTGTGTGTGTGTGTGTGTTTGAGAGAGAGAGGACAGTAGCAAGCAGTAGAAGTATGCGTAGTACACAGTATATCTTTGGTCTTTACCCTTTACATTTTGGGGTGGTTCTCCAAGTAATAACAACACAGGATCCATTGGGATAGCAATTTCCATTATTTTTTCAATCTCCATTCTCATATCTTGCCAAAATCCCTGCAGAGCTGGACAGTCTCAGAAGATATCGGAATGCTTTCCAGTCATCCCACATTTACTCAAACATAAAGCTGATATTTTGTCAAACGTTGAAATTATCAATGGAGTTCTGAAAAATCTAATTTTTATCCGGCAATCAAATTCATTCCATAGATGACAGTTAATACAAATACGTGTTTAATAGTCCGCGGCAAGTGACGTAGCACAACGAGTGACACGCAGAGCAGGTGACGTAGTATATCGAGTGACCATTAATGAAAGTTACATGGAATTATAACGTTGTGGAAAATGACATGGTATCATAACGAGTATAACAAGAGAAAAGTATGTACTGGTGGGCGGAAGGGGTGGTGGACCCCTACCGCCCCCCCAGGAGGCCGCTGTTCGTGTCCCATGTGAAACTAAAAATCAACATTCACTTATTTTTGTTGCCTAAACCTAACAAAGTTTTGTTGTGTTTTGTTTTGTTTCAGTGTCGTGGTCATTTTAAACCAAACCATGATGTTTTTTTTCACGAAACCTAACCAGTCGTTTGTTGCATTTTTGTTTTATTTTGTGTCAATTTACAACATTAACCATGTATTTAAAACTGTTTAAAACTGCGACCATAATCCGGGATAAAAAAATGTTTCCCTTGAAATGTAATGGAAAATGCAGTTTAGTTGTATGGGAATGTAATTTGGAGGAGACAGGGTTGGTGTGCTTATGTGTGAGGACTCAAATGTCCCTCGGTAATTAATTTTTCCTCTTCATCTGTTTCTCTGCAGCTTCTCGGTGGACAAAGGAGCCTCTGCAGCAGGAAAGGTGAGATTTAAAAGAAGTCATTTCCACTTTGTGTGTCTGTGTGTGTGTGTTTGCACACTAAACACAGGACTATCTGTGTGTTTGTGTGTTGTGTGTTTCTCTCGGGACATGACCATCTATCTATCCATCTATCTGATAATCTATTTGTCTGTCAGACCGTCTGTTAACTCCACCACTGGCCTGGAAAATGGAATTGAAGAGTGACAACGGGTCACCGGTGTCACTGTTTTGTCATTGATTGGGAATGACCGAGCCGTACCTGTCGAGTCTCACCTTTTACCTGTCTGAGACACATTTTAAAGTCTTGGCTTAGAAAAGCTATCCACTTCTTATAAGACATCCTTGGGCTGAGAGCAGCACAGTTCAGAAGTGGGCTAAACAGACCACTTGACCGATCTAAATCAGAGTTAAATTGACTTTTGGTTTGTTTTCTATTCACATTGCACAAATTTAAGAGGACCAAATACAAAAATACATTTTGCTGAGAGGCGTGTTTCTCAAGAGCTGCCACTTCTATACAGGGAATTGCAGACTTTGATGCTGTCAAAGTGTTTTCACTTTTTGATTGGCACTGATTGACTGCGCATGTATCCCTTCTCCTCTAGATTATGACTTATAAACGTCATTGTTTTGCAGACTTTATTTAGCATATTCTGTATGTTCTCTTCGGCCCAGATGTCAAGCAAACATCGGACTTCTGCAGAAGTCCAGGTCAGTCCTCTCCCACTCATGTTAACCTGTTGTTTACCTGTGTCCATCTCAACAAATGCCTGCACAGGCAGCCTGCGTTTTGGTTCGCTTGGAAAAGGTCCGAGACCAGCTCTCGCAAGTGGTGTCGGTCCAGTTGCTTTGGTCAGCACCTGCATACAATTACTGCGTTCACAACCACCCAAACGAACTGCACCAGAGTTTGATTAAAACAGAATAAATGTTGGGTTGTGAAAGCGCCATTACCAAATTGACATTATATACTACCTTGACATCGTGAAAAGGCTTGCATCAGCAAAAACACCCCATCAGCAAAAACAGGCCTTGTGTTATTACCCTATACCATGAAACTGTCTTTAACTCACTCACCATACAGTGTTCTTCTACTATCTTTACTGTTGACTTTGGCTGTGACTTTGCAAAGCAAGAGAGAGAGAGAGAGAGAGTGTGTTGGAATGGAGAAATAAGAGGAGGGAAGTTGGAGGAGACAGCAGCTGACGGCAGAGAAAGAAAGGAGGCGAGTGAGAGGGGAGGAAGGTTGAGAGGGAGAGCTCGCTTTTCATTATGGAAACTCAGTCTTCTCCTGACAGAGTGGGGAGGCAATGTACTATAACAACACCGTAAGAGAGAACAGAGACGTGGATGTGGGAGGTATTATGGGAGGAAGAGGAACATATTTTCTCCAGACTTGGGTGCAAAGAGGGTTTAAAAGTAATTTATAGACTTTGTTTTAACCTTTTAGCCATGCAACACACAACTGTGTGCCCTTTTCAGATGAAAAACTAAGATGGATTGGATAAAGCTGGGGCACTGCTGACTTATCAGCAGCTCTGAGATAAAAGGCTCTAAACAATCTGCAGGATATTTTAATAGATGTTGCAGTATTTCCACTATATGCAGGCGGCCAAATCTACTCAAAACCAACAAATCAACAAAGTAATTTGTGCCTCCCGACATTGTGTTTAATGTCTCGTTAAGTTTAGGTACTGCTTGGCAAAGGGCATAGACTGTATATATAGATGGACGAAGTGTCTCCACTTCCTCCCACTGTACAGAAGTGAAGCCAAAATGTCCGGTTACGGGAAATTGTCAATTTTGTGCATTACGACATCCTGCTTCTTCCATCTTTGTGAATGAAAAAGGACAGTCATTATTTGCACAACTGCAAGACCAGAACATAAGAATAGGTCATTTAAAAGCAGTTGAACCAATAACCAATGCTGTCATTTTGCTGGTGAGAACAGTCTCCACAAATCACTCTACTGTATCGACATTAACACGTCAGTCAAAGCATTACAGCTACGACAGTTTAATGAATATCATGATCCCTGGATTTCATGCCTGTAATACCAGCAGCATTACAGACTGTGTGGTGGTTGTGTGTGAAAAAGGTATTTTCTGCTCCTCAGCAGCCTCCAGCAGTCGGCCTGGAGAATTTATGACCACTTGGTTTCTTTCATCCTCTCCAAGGATTTACAGGAAACCTTGCCTTCCTATCCAGTCTCTTATGTGTGCAGAGAAATAACTCCTTCTGATGAAAAACTGGGGTGGGACTGTGGCCTGGACTAGATGACAATGTTAGAAATCTCTAAGCATACTAAAGACTGTCTAGCAAAGAGGGGCCAGAAATACTGCTATATTTTCTCCCTTGAAAAGTTGTCCTGGTGCAAAACTCAGCAACGTTTTTAAAACTTTCTGGTAACACTTTATGATAACCATCATTTATAAATGGTAAATTGATAGTTTATTAAACTGAATAGTTATTTTACTGTTAACGAACAATGACATGATAATTAATGATGTTTAATAATTATTTGTTATGCTTTCGTTACCGTATTTTATCAATATTTTGTTTAATATAAAATCTTTTGTTTATAAATTCTGTATTGTATCGTAGCTGATAAGAGACGATAACAATTACATTCTGATTACATTAGTAAAGTATTTATTATCAGTTTATTGTTGCACACATTATAATATTTTATATTCTGTATTACGTATTTGTTAATGATTACCAAATGATTTGTAAACCTTTAAGAAATTGTTTGTAAAACATCTATAAATATTAAATAGACAGATGGACCAGAAACCAATTATTAACCACTGACAAAGTATCTAAATAGTGTTTATAGACGCTTTGCAAATTATTTGTCAACCATTTAACAAGGTATTATAATCATCAGTTACAACTTTATAATAGCCATCCAATTAACCATTAATGTTAATTCACTATTAACAAAGTGTTACAATATCTGGTCCATCTATTTATGTAACGTTTATAGATGTTTTACAAACAATTTCTTAAAGGTTTACAAATAATTTTGTAATCATTAACAAATACTTATATATATATATATATATATATATATATATATATGTAGTATATAAAATGTTATAGTGTGTGTAAAAATACACTTTTAAAATGAATGTAATTAAATAAATAATCAATTAAATAATTAAGATAAAACTGCTGTAATATAAATTATAGCATTACTAATAATTAGTAATAATCATTAATTATAATTTCATTGTTTGTTAACAGTAAAAGTTTAATTAACCATCAATTTACCGTTTATAAATGATGGTTATTATAAAGTGTTACCAGCTTGCCTTCTGGGGAGCGTAATGCGTGGGACATGTACCATTTTTGTGGAAATGTTTGTTTTGGCATTTCTGCTTAATTCCATCGTTCACTGTAAAATCAGGGAGACGTGACAAAGGTCACAAATTCAATCCGAGCCTTTTGATGTTGCGGTTTTATGACTGCTGTCTTTGTCTCACACGTTTCACATGTGCCCTCTCAGAGTCTGTACATCACTGCCAAACACGATTACAATGAGAGCTAGGAATTTTCATTTATGAATCTGTTTGGATATTTTCCTCAACATCCCCAAACGTCATGACATTTCTGAATTGCGATAAAGCAAAACAACCCCATCCGTCCTTCTGTTAGTCTAATATGAAAAAATAAACAAAACACATGCAGGCGGATGCGGTTTAAGCACGTCCTTATTTCCCAGCTGAGGGGATCAGTAACCTTTGTTATCTGTTCTATCCACTCAGGTTTAAAAGCAAACCCTCACATAAAGTCTCTGCAGGTGTGAGACATTACTCTGACAGTTCTTTTAAAAATCCCTCAATGAGGGGAGAGCAGAGATTAAGCTAATTCTGAGATTCAAAAGAAATCATTATCATCAGCTTCAAAGCTTTATATTTGCTAGATTTTTCTCCTCAAAGAGAAATCATGACAATACTAATGGTTACCTCGCTCCACTACCCAGCCCTTATTTCCCTTATTTACAGCAGAGCCGGGCGGTGCAGATAATAGAACAGAGAGGCCCGTATTGCCAAGACAATTAATGTGAACAATACATGATCTGCCCCTGGACTCCACAAATTCCGGCAATTCAGCTTTCCCCTTTTTAAAGAGATATTTATACTCCAGCAGGAAAGCTTATAATGCCCTGAAGCAGGTCTTTAAAATAATTGAGAACACCTTTGTCTGCCACATGTTATCAGTCCAGTGTTAGAGACAGAATAGTTCTGAAAGGTGTCAGTCGTAGTGATGGAGCTACAGACAATTATCACCCCTTTTCTTCATAGTTTTGGTTTTTGGAACCACAAAAACTGTACTGAGCTAATAGAAGAGTGAATATTGGACTTAGATTTGCCAAGTGGCTCAGTCTCTGCCCTTTACAGACATGCCCACTTTATGATAATCACATGCAGTTTTGAGGTAAGTCATAGTCAAGTTAGCACACTGACAGCTGTTGTTGCCTGTTGGGCTTCAGTTTGCCATGTTATGACTTGAGTATATTGTTTTATGCTAAATGCAGTACCTGTGAGGGTTTCTGGACAATAGTTGTCATCGTTTTGTGTTGATAATTGATTTCCAATAATAAATATATACATACATTTGCATAAAGCAAGAATATTTTACCACTCCCATGTTGATAAGAGTATTAAATACTTGACAAATCTTTAAGGTACATTTTGATTAGATAAAAAAATTATGTTTTGTAAAGCGATTCACTATGGACAATCATGCAATGAATTGTGATTAAATATTTGAATCAATTGACAGCCATAAAACCAATATGTCTACACATTGGGACGCAGTATGAACGCTTCTTCCTGCACCGGCACCGAGGTAAATCATTCACAATTAGTGCATATGAAAGTAATTTATAAGAGATATTTACTCAATGTTTTCTGATATTCTTAGCGAGGATTGATTCAAAAACGATCTTCATTAGTTAGTCAGTAAATTAAGTTAGTTACCTAGTAAGAAAGTTATACAGTTAGTAAATGATTAAATTAGAGACTGTCCTTCACACAAATAAAGTGCGTAGGTTAGTCAGTTAGTTAGTAAGAAAAGTAATGAAAGTTAGTATGCTATAACGTTACTGTTTGCAATGTGGATTGTTAACCATATCTCATAACGTTAATCAACAACAAAACAAGTGAAAACAGACATTAAAAGCTTTTACTGACACATAACAACAAATGTGTGAACAAACATTCTTCATCCTCATCCTCATTTGTACAGCAGATTGTTTGTCAGTAACACAGCGGCGTCCGGTCCTCCTCTCTCCACGTGTAGCGGTGTCAATATCTTTAAACCAGCAGTTTGTACCTGCTCCTGTCCTCTACGACCCCTCTACAGTACGTGCGCTCCTCCTTGGTCATTGCAGTGATGTTGATCCTGACCGTTATTACAAGGTGTCAACACTATGATATTGTTGGTCTCGTGTCATGCTGTTTGCCCCATGCTGTGCGTCCGTTTCAAACCTGCGTCCTATAGACTGACCTTGATGAAACACTGTAATAATGTTGTTTGATCTTCCGGATGAAACAATCTTAAGCGGTGGGAATCATTGTGTGTCTATTGCTGTATTTTCAATGTCAAGGACTTTTTGCTCAGCGTCAATTGTGCCTCTGCATTCATAGCCTCTATTTCCTTAATCAGCTTCTTACTCTGACCAATTGGGTCCAACATGAACACTATTATCTCCATCCGTTCATTCTCCTCTGCTCATCCGGGGCCGGGTATTCCAGACGTCTCCCTCTTGGGGGACCCTGAGGCCTTCCCAGGCCGGAAAAGATAAATAATCTATCCAGCGTATTCTTGGTCTACCCCGGGGCCTCTAACTAGCATCCTGATCAGATGTCTGAACCACCTCAGCTGGACCCTTTTGACACAAAGGAGCAGAGGCTCTACTCCGAGCTCCCTCCGGATGTCTGAGCTCCTCACCCTATCTCTAAGGCTGAGCCCAGCCACCCTACGAAGAAAGCTTATTTCGGCCGCTTGTATTTCATTCTTTCGGTCACTACCCAAAGCTCATGACCATAGGTGAGGGTCAGAATGTAGATGGACCGGTAAATCGAAAGCTTTGCCTTCCGGCTCAGCTCCCTCTTCACCACAATAGTCCGGTACAGCACTCGCATAACTGCTGATGCCACAGCGAACCATTTTATCCTCACTCTTGATGAACAAGACCCCGAGATAGATGAACTCTCTCGCTTGGGGCAGTGACTCGCTCCCAACCCGGAGGGCGCAATCCACCGTTTTCCGGCAGAGAATCATGGCCTCAGACTTGAGGGTACTGACTCTCATCCCAACCGCTTCACACTCGGCTGCAAACCGCCCCAGTACATCTCCAGCCTTTTATCCTTTCATACCAGCAACTACAGCACTAGATCTACAAATAAGATTCTGTTAAATATCCCCAGGGTGCGCTCAGAGCTTGGTAAAACTCTTTTAATGCACCCTGGGCATGGACGGAGCTGCAAAATATTATAACCTTAGACATACTCCCTTCTTTGAATACCTTTTAAAGGTCTTTTACAAACTGCCCTGAAGGAAACATGTTGCTGTTTTACATAATTCTTGACTCAGGTTGAATATTTTATGGATATCGCTGGTGCCTCTCTTCTTTTACTATTTTCCCTTGTGTTGCCTTTATGTATTGTATGTGTTTTAACACAGTCCGGTCGCGCAAAAAGGCGTATGAATGACACAATAATTCACAAGACAATTTAGCGTGCAAAAAGAATACGGTTCTTGCTTTTGGCGTATCATTTGTACACATTTGTAGTCTGTACTGAGTCCAATGTGAACGCAAACGCTTAAATATGCTACGCTCAGAGCTAGTGAAGTAGAATAAAAAATGAGAGAGACTGCATATGGCGGGCGGGGAAATGGATGTAGACGTTTACGTAGTTTTTGCTGTACGACGTAAAAATGACGCGTGAAAAGCCTAAAATGCATCCTCAGGACACACGGCATGTCCTTGTAGTGTCGTGCTATTTATACGCCTTCCCCTGAGATCGGGTTGTTTAACATGTGAAATTGTTTTTATGAGAAACTGATCATGCTGCCGTCTTGACCAGGACTCCCTGAAAGAAGAGATCTTGCATCTCAATGGGACCTTCCTGGCTAAATAATCAAAAATCAAGAAGACATAGCTGTAAATCAAATCTGATCAAACTTCAAATATTAAGGCTCTAGCTTACAATGATATTTTAGACAAATATTTGCTTCCAAATTTGTTTGGCCCTTTCCTGTTTCTCGTGCCCAAAGACAGCTCCGTAAACAAATGTTTCTCCCAGTTTGTTGTCGAACTTGACTGGGTGCACAGAGCCCTGACCTCAACCCCATCCAACACCTCGGAGGATGAACTGGAACACAGATGCCGACTGCAAACACTGCCCATGTTTATGGAAAGAGATGTTCAACAAACACGTAATGTTCAGGTGTCCACATACTTTTGGCCATTTTTTGTAGTGAAGTTTTCACCTGCTTTATAATAAAAGCACAAAGCCTTGCCATAGCCATCGGCCTACGCTACAGCAGCTCTAGAAATCCCTAAGAATCTTCAAAGAATGCAGGAAATGTTGAATATAAGACCACATTTTTTATTATTAGAGTCAAAGTGTACCAGCTCAGAATAAGCCAAGACAACTAAAGTACATGTAGGTGGACTGGCTGCTGTTCTGTGCCTGTGTTCAATTGTGTAAGTACGAAAGTGTCTGTGTGTGAGAGGGACACACACACACACACACACACACACACACACACACACACACACACACTTAGAGAGAGAGAGGGCTTTAAGGGGGAAAAGATTTGTAGCAGCAGAGCGTTAGGGCCAGGCAGCAAGGACAGAGGTGATAATTCACAGCCCTGCTGCTCCTCCACGTGAGCCGGAGCGCCTCTCTTAGAGCCGACCCCCACTGCTAACCTCACACTGTGTCAACACTCCCTCAGCATAAATATTAATCTCTCTTAGAATGATCCGTCGCTGATTGTGCCACTTAAACAAGCAAAGAGATCTGTGTTCATCTCATAAATGTCTGCATCCCGTTGCCATCGCTCCCTCAGCTGGTGCCTGTAGATTCAGCACATCGCAGCGGCTGGTCATATCGTCTGTCCCTCCAAACAACCCCCCCACCTCCCGCCTCTCTCCCTCCCTCCATCCGTCCTGTAATTGCAGCCTAAAGGCCAAGCCAGACCGATAAGCTAATTAATTAAGGATAGGTCACAAAGCAATTCTCAATCATTAATTCTGCTCTGACCCAATTTGGACCCTGATGTAGAGCAAATTAATGTTGTTTGAGAGACAACAAAATGTATTAAAGCAAATAACAACGGGTAAATATAGCTTCCTTTTTTTCCAGTCAAACCTAATTTGCTTATTACCAGCTGCAACAGCAACTCTGGTATTGTTTTCACCTTGTGAGTCTGTATGTGAGTCATCATGGCAAAATGTGGTCTCGGAGACATCTACTGTAGCGGGAACTACCACAGAAGCGCTTTTGAGCATGTTATACTGTATGTCTGACAGATTTTGTGACAGTGATAGCGTCACAACTGTGCAAGACGCAGGCTTGAAACTTTACAGATGTGTAGTTGAGATCAAAATGAAGACCAAGTGTGAAGATGGGTGCGGCCCAAGCAAGGGTACTGGCACTAGGGGGGTAGGAAGTAGGGAAGGGGCCATTGGTCCCCCCCCACTCTCTCACATATTTGATGCAGAAGTGTGTGACTGTGTGCGACTGTGTGTGGCTGCACCGATGTCACATAGGTTTCCACAGTCATGTGACACGGGCCAGCTAAATATGTCAGGGCTGTTTTGGCACAAACATTATATAAAAGTAGTGCAAACGTTTGGAAGTGATGCATCCACCCACGTTTGTGTTTATATCATTTTATTATCAATATTTCTTTTAAAGGAATAGATACCAAATGAGTAGCTTGTCAGTATCGAAGTATTGATCCCACAGTATTGATCCGCCCATCCCTAACACACACACACACATACTCACAAGGTGAAAACAATACCAGCGTCGCAGCTGGTAACAACATAAATGTGTTTTAGTAGGATTAAACATGCAGTACAACCAAACTGAAAAGCTTGAAATGCTGACACTTGAAGGCATTCAAAGATAAACTCTTTAAATTCAACAACTGCTGGTGCTCAAAACTGAAATCTATCGAGCCGAGCCTTAAGATGTTCCGCTTTTATCAACAAGATAAATCCCTAAACTCAAAAAAATTGATGCTTCGCAAAGCTATCTGGCAAACAACACAAATTTAATTCGCGGGTTTCCGCTGTTTTTCAGTAGCAAGGTACTTTTGGACACTCCAAATTTACCTGCATACACAATTCATGATGGATTTTACAAAACAGCATGGGCAACAAACAGCAAAAATAGAGTTGGATTCCCACTGCTTGAAAAGAAAAGCAAGGTTGAGGCTGAATTAAAGGAAACAGATATTTGGTGAATAATGGCTGAATGAAATCCACTGGCCTGAATGTAATGATAAACACGCTCAGGTAGGATGTAAATTGTGCCCCATGACTCCAAATCCAGCTCACGAAATTAGTATTTACTGTAGCCCAAGGCTGCAAAGAATTTCATTCAGGTTTGGAAAAAAAAACATACTGTGTCACAGAGGTGGGTATTACAAATGTATCTGTGAGTCAGGATAAAATAAGGCAGTTTAGTCAGAGGTGGTTCTGTCTTACACTTGTAATGATTATACTTCACACCGAGGCCCACTGTGTTTTGTTTGTTTTGTTTATTAGCTATCTACACAATATAAATCTGCCTGTGTTCTCTTTACACAAGAAAGAAACGGTTAATCTGGGAGGTTTTGTGTATCTAACGTGGCAGCTTTCTTGCCGTTGTGACATCCTGTCATTCAACCTCTTCTTTCTTATTGATCACTTGCAAATTAAGATCATCAAACCAGACAGGGAAGCTCTCCATAACAATCTGCTTTATTTAACCTACACATACGTTTCTCTCTGGTTCTCTAGTTTCTCTCTATTTTTCAGTTTTTCCATTTTCTCTTACAAATAATTGTAATTTACCATAAATGATTAAAGGAAGAGTGTGCAGCATTTAGGGGGATCTATTGGCAGAAATGGAATACAATACTAATAAGTATGATTTCTTTAGTGTATAATCACCTGATAATAAGAATTGTGTTTTCGTTACCTTATAATGAGCCGTTTATATCTACAGTACATACGGAGTGGGGTCCTCTTCATGGAGCCGGCCACCATGTTCGTACAGTAGCCCAGAATGGACAAACCAAACACTGGCTCTAGATAAGGCCATTCACATCATGGGAGATAATTGGTCAGAATACAAAGGTTTGAATGCATTTAACATAAATGTCAGTATATGGGTGCTCTACAGTTTTAGCGTCGGCCGATTTGACCAAGGAGATGAGAGTGACGTCCGTCTTGACTGCACGTTACGATACAATAACGTTTCCTGTCCATGACAGAGATAGCATGCAGCTTTAGCCATCATGTCTAGCTCTGCTTTTCCTAGCAATGTGTGAAACCCAAAGTGTTCCCATACTGGATGTGTAACGTTTGAATTTAAAATGTGAGAGTGCAGGTCGTATCCACGCAGACTCTCCGCCGTTTTCTGCTTTGTTGTTTCGGCTCGCTGCGGCTTTGTTTTGTTTTGTTTTTTGACGGATACGGAACGGATATGACGTCACGTTACTCAGACTACAACAATAAAAGCGGTTACTTCCTTCTACCTCCGCATAGACTCAAATGGAGCAAATAATATTGATTCTGGCATTAAAAAATAAAATTCAAAATCATAGAAAAGACCTTATATAGGTTAATTGATTTTTTCCCCCCACCCCTAGTACATAACATGTGTGCATTCAAAGATTGTAGATTCTCTACATTGTACAGACATGCAAGAACTACTCAAAATCAGCTGATGGCACTTGTCTTTTATTTGCATGTATTTATAAGGAGAAGAGGATGTTCATTGTGAAGAAAGCTAGTTTTACTATGAAACAAAGTTTGCATAGAGGAGTGATACGAAAATATGGGAAATAGGATAATTTTAAGTAGGTATGTCAGATTTTACTGTAGCATGGAAAGCTGGCAATTAGTCAAAGTCAAGAGCAAGCCAAAGAAAGACACAGATCCCAAACACAAAGACAAAGTTGACAATGTTGAGATTTTTAAAAAAATGCTCAATTATAACCAGGTGTACTGTACAGTATATTGCATTCTTTCAACCTGGAAAAACAAACCTGCAACATTTCGGTAACACAGTAACCATGACATGCTGCAGTATGTGTTTGTGCTGCTTTTCTGCCGACAGACTGGTGAGGGAATTGATGTGCTTAAATAAAGTAAGATATCAGGCAGCCTGTTACATAATACTGTATCAAGATTATAGATATATCCAGGTTTCCACTCTGCCAGCCATATGGTGGAACTGTTGCAGTGAAGCTTGTAAGAATGTGATTTCAAAACCAGCAGATCCTGTCCGTCAGACCTCTCCTCCTCACTGACACACACCGATACTTCCAAGACGACTGCTGCAACAATCTAAAGCCTGCAGCTGGAATATGTCTACACACAGCTCATCACGGTCCAAACTACAAAAGCATCAACTGAGAGCTCAGGAACAATATAAAAACTTAATAAATACTTTGGCAGTGAGTCTGGTGAGGATTTATAGAGCCTGAAAAGGTAAAGTGTCTCTTAAGAGATGTTGGTTCACTCGTGCACCATCTCAATTACCCGAGCAGCAGGTTTGTTACTAAAATATGAAAATCTCGTTGTATTTTTCAGAGGGAGTTGTCTTAATATAGACTTGTGAAGTACATGTTATGATTTCATTTCATATTTTGGAAAACTGGTAGATTGCTTGAACATGAGTCACAGCCGAGGCCGGAGGCAGTATGTTTTCGGGTTGTCCATCCGTCCGTCCTGGACCATTCTTGTGAACGCGATATCTCGGGAACGCTTGTAGGGAATTTCTTCAAATTTGGCACAAATATCCACTTGGACTCAAGGATGAACTGATTAGAATTTGGTGGTCTAAATGCAAGCATTCACCTCAAAGCAGAGGCTCACACGTTGGCATGACTCTAAGTCTTGTTATAAACACACTTTGCTACAAAGCTGCTGCTGCTGCAACCTGTGCAATGCATCATAAATAACAAGTATGCAAAAGGTTTCTTAATGGCGTTGAATGCCAGCAGGGTTCTACGCCATCTAATCTGTCAATTGTAATATCATTCCTCCCTGTGATTGAGGGCACAATTCATGTCAATTGTGTTTGTGTACAGTCCAAATCTCTATCTCTATGTAATGTAATGTATAATAAATGTCATCAATCGTTAGCAGCGGAGATGCATCGTGGTTCAACATACTCTTCTATAACTATGAGGTCATGTGTTTTCTGGCTGCACACTATAAATCAGCCAGTCAGGTAATTGCCTAAAACATTAATTTCTTATCCGGTCACAGGTATTGATTCTGTTATATAATATTTAATATATAATATATAATTTATGAGCTTATAATTTGTTTTCTAATGCATGAGAGAGTTTAGCAGATGTGGTCGCTCTCTGAGCAAAATTACAAACAGAATTAACCCTCTGAGGCCCACAATAGACCTGTTTTTGTCTTTTTTTAGGGGGATACAGGGGTTCTTTAGGGGGAAATTGAAGGTCAACAGTATATGCACACATAGAAGAGGTTTACATCATCTGAAAGCTGGGAACCTGAAGATTAATTTGAGATGCAGCAGCACTGTGTGTCAAGTTGTTCTAGTAATAAATCAGAAATAATTAATTTTGAAAGTGTACAAGTGCTTAAAACATTATGATAGAAGTATATGATGGCCATTTCCACGCTCTATTATGTCTCATAAGTTGTTGAAGCAATTTTTGGGTTGATACCATTTGTTCCACAGATTTAGGGCTAAATTTAATAATTTTTTTACCGCAGGAGAATTGATAAAAATGATTAATAATCCCTCCAAAATACCACATTAAGTCAGAGGTCAAGGAACCCTTTTGAAAATGGCCATGCCAGTTGTTGTTGGTACCAATGGATTCCTAGTTTCATATATCTTACCTTCACTCTCGCTCTAAAACTGAACCTGCTACAGCGTCTGAAAGACAGTAAAGTCGGTCGGGTCTCAGGGAGTTAAAGCACAGAGGGTTGAGAGAAACAGTTGTAGTGATAAGCGACCACTATCTCTCCCCATGATGAAGTTGATTAGCAGTCCTAAATAAGAGCGGGGTCGATTTTCACTTGATCACGCAGCGGAGAAGAAACACTTCTTTTATGGTTACTCTTATCAATGATGGACTGCTTTTTTCTCCATGTGATGGAAGAGCATTACAGCTTGTAATGTAGTTAAATCAGAACACACTCTCAAGGTATTATCGGTGGCTGTCAGCCTCATTGTGGAGAGTGCCAGTGATGTAGTAAATCTGTCTGGTATCATAACTTCTTGGCTTTGCAGAGACCCTCATAAAGTTTATATATAGACCTTAAAGTTCTGTCAGCTGGGAATCGGCGATGGAATTGAGAAGCTAATTTATTGTTTCTAAGACTGTAATATTACCAAATGGCAGAGGTGCACTTCTTCTCTCTATAGGCCTCAAGTTATAATACCAAGTTCTGCCCTGTGAGGTCAGACACAATCTGTGCCACCATCATGTGCAATCGATTTTTTTATAGCGTTGGCATGGCAATCTTTCCTCCCCTTTGTTTTCAGTGAATTTCCTCATCCTGTCGGTATTTTCAGAGCTAAAACTCCCTGCTAGAAAAATGATGTCCTAATGTTGTTTGCAAACACAGACAGAGTGCAGGGATGTGAGAAATCAAGGACATTTTCACTTTAGCATGAATCTAGTTTTTTTAACATTATGGTAAAAGAGCTGGAAAACACACACAGAAAGTTGGAGATGACTCAGTTTTCCAAGTTTGGACGCGTTCAATGACACAGTAATGCATTTGTTTAAAGGTTCTCTACACGATATCCAGAACACTAATATAGCATCAAACAGCTTTTTGCTATGTAAAGATATAAAGGAGTCATGTCTACCTGAGCAGAGAATGAAGTCAGTCTCCCTCTATCTGTGTTGTAATCTGAGCTTCTCCGTGCTTTGTTGACATAGCCGGGACGTTCGTGCATGTTTTTAGTGCATGTTTGTGCTTGTGAGCGTGCCCCACTGGCTAGCTCATGGCCGTCCATCGCCACCAACGCCGCCGTTGCAGAAGCATAGCGCCCACCCTCCAGTTCCCCCTAGGTTAACACTCTTAGCTCTCTCAGCAACGTTGCCAATGTTTTCACTGTTAGCGCTGTTAGCACAGTTAGCTGCGAGCCACTGGCTCAGCTGAGGCCATGTTGACAGCCAACACAAGGCATTCATCCAGGTTCGAGGCAGATGGCCACCCACCCAGAACCTGGATCAAGGTTTCTACCTGTTAAAAGGGAGTTTTTTCTTGCCACTCTTGCTCTATATGAAAATCGTCTTGAGGTAACTTCTGATATGATTTGACGATATATACAATTTAATTGAATTGAAATCCAACACGCTGTTCGTGTCCTGTGCGTCACATTACAATCAGCTGTTTGTTTGTGTCCCCTGTTCACAACGTTCAGTGTCATTTTCACTGTACAAACGTAGTAATTTTAAGCCCGACCATGTAGTTCTTTCCTAAACTTAACTATAGTGGTGTTGTTGCCGAAAATAAAGTGACGCCAAGGGGTGTGACAAAGCAGCGATATATGACGAGTTGGGATGAGAATGTGTTGGACTACCATGTGGGCCTATTCATCCCAACAGCTCAGCCAGCCATTTGATGTTGTTTTTCAGCAAACCTTCATAATTTGAACCATATTTTCAGATAAGGAAGGTGTAGACTACAGGGAAAGGGTGTTGTGCTGTGTCCCTGAAGTTTATGTTGAGATTAATGGAGGTGTGATTCTACAAAACAAAGGGGACCATAGTCTCATATTTATTGGAAAATGCTTTTTTCTTTTCTTTTTTTTTTACTTTATCTCAACTTCTTTTTCTACTCTTTGTATTGTAAAATGGAAACAAGCCGTAGCAGAGATAAGGCGTGTGACATTTCCAGATCAGGCTTTATCTGATTTGCTCTTTATCAATTGGATGTCAACAATGGTCGTCGTTGTTGTTGGCCACTGAGATAAAAAGGCCAATCGGCTTATCTGGCATTTAAGAAACCCAGCCAGAGAACGACCTCGGAGATGGATCGGGTCCAAGTTCCAAACGACGAAGCGTCACCGGGTGTACATTTACTGTAAAACGGTGGTCTTACAGTAAAAGTGTCCTCTCCCCGCCCTCGTGCATCGCCTCCTTGAGCAGACCTCATTAACAGGAAACTGCAGGTGTTCCACTCCAGTTGAGTGACGACCGATTCCAAGTGTCGATCTGCCCTCTGATACGACAGCGAGAGACAGAATGACTGCTCGCATGCCTCATGTGGTCCCGTTGGTTCCCTCGACAGCGCCCTTGAGTTAGGCTAAGTAACTGGGACAAGAATGCTTTAGAGACATTTTCGCACCAAGCATTGGGGTGATTACGATTCAGGCAGGGTAGCACCAGAGTTCACCTTGAGCATTAAACAACTGCTGCTGATGATACGGACGGACGAGTGCGGGCGAGAGTTGAGGACGAGGTAAAGTCAGAGCGTGAAGGAGGAGGAGGAGGGGAAGCAACGCCGGGCCCGTTTCTTCCCCCTGTTTCCGTCTCGTACGAACGCAGGCAGACACAGAGCCCGAAGCTGTGACTTTGAAGTGGTGTCTTTGATTAAGGAGTTAATTAAAGAAAAGCGGCGTGTTAGCGAGCAGATAACTTAGAAGAGAAAAGGAGAGGAAAAAGGAGCAGATATGGAGCGGAGAAGTGATATTGGCAGCTCATCAGTTTCTCGAGTGCCAGAGTGTCATCCTTCTGATTGGCAGAGAAGCCAGCTGGCACGCCGGGGACCAATGTGAAAGCTGCAAACCCGCCGCCCACATGTGCGAACGGCACAGTTTCTGCCCTGCTGCAAGCTGTGGTGTTAGTGCCACAAAGCATTAATGATAATGGATGATGGTGGCACAGAAGGAAGAAGGAAGGATGATAATTTATACATTTGGGACGAAAAAAGATGGATGGTTAGTTCAGTGTATGTGGGTGTAATTAATGTCCTTGTTCTTTTTCTGTCCGCCCTGATCGGTTGCCTGCCTTTGTCTCCTCTCTGACCCGCCTCCTGCTCCTCCGTCACCTCTGGGTCTTTGCGGTTGTCTCCCTCTATCTCCCATTTTTCTTCCCCTTTCCATCACTTCTTCTTCCTCCCACTCTTCCTGTTGTCTCCTCCTCCTTCATCAACCACCGTCGTCCTTACAGTTTTAGCCATGCTAAACATCTGCCTCCACATCCTCCTCTCTCCATCCTCTCCCATCAAACTCTTTTCCACCTTCCTCATTTTTGCTGCATTTTCTTGTCCATCCAATCCCACCTTTCATCACATCTTTTCCTCCCTCTCTCCCTTTATTTGTCACAACCTTCCCATCACATCAGAATCAGAATAAGGTATATTGCCAAGTAGTTTTTCACATGCAAGGAATTTACTTTTTCTTCCGTAACATGGTGATGTCAGCAGGTAACACATTTGCATAATACCTGCCTAGCGGCTAGTTTGGCACACCCTGAAACAAAGCTAGTTAGAGCAGAGCTGGAGCGGCGTCCGAAGAGTTTGGTTCGGTTGACCAATCACAAGCAGACTGGGCTTTTCGGGAGAGGGGGGCAGGAGCTCAACCAGAGCATTTCAGACAGAGGGTGAAAAGAGGGGCTGCAACACAACCGGTATGAGAAAAGTAAAGTGTTTTTTGAACATTAAAGCATGTAAACATGTCCTAGTAGAAACCCAAAACACAAGTATGCACCTGAAAATAAACACGATAGGTCCTCTTTAACGCTCCAGTTTATGAGAAATCCCTCTTTGATCTTATTTGGTCTTTGTAGTAGTGGCAAGGAACATGTTTTTCTGACAGGCAAAACCACTTATGAAAGGCACAACAGTGGTGTTGTAGCTTTACAAAGCTTATTATTATATGGGGCCACTTCAAATTAAGAAAGAAATGAGAGAAAAATTATAATGTTTTACATTCATTCTTCTTACTTGAAACACAAACCATGATCAGGACCGGCTCGACCACTTTCAGCACAAACGAACGAATAGGCAAATTAAAACTGCTTCTGTTGATTTGCACTTTGGATATTTTCACACAACCAAATGAAGCCTATACTTGTAGCCACTTATCATGCTGAGGCTACACACCAGTGTCATTACAACACGTTACCAGTGTCATGGAAAATAAAGTAACATCCCGCCACCGAGTTTAGATTGAATAACAAAACCTAAACCGATGAATATGGTAGAAGATGGCAACAACACATGTTGGCGCATCATGTTGGTGCTCCGCTGCCTTGAGTATCCCTGCTAAAGTTTGAAAAGAAGCAGTAGGTTTGCATAGCTTTGTGGAAAACCTCTCACTTCAGAGGACATTAGAGAAAAAAAAAATGATGATCCTTGATGGTGATGTGTTTTTGGAACATTAAAGCATGTTGTAGTAGAAATCCAAAATACAAGTATGCACCTGAAAATGAGCATAATAGGTCCTCTTTAAGAGAAAATAAAAAATATAAGCAAAGTACTGCAAAAGTCAAGAAACATAAATATAGAATAGGAAAATGACAATAAAATTATGAAAAATATATTCAATATAACTGCAAAAATATTGATATGGGGCTTTGCAAAGGTTCACAGTACAGAGAATATATGCAATATACAGAGATAATAGTCCAACCTGCTTCAACCTCCTACTCCACTATCCCTCTTCCTCCTCTTGTTCGTGTTGTTCTCCTCATTCTTTTCTCATTTTTCACTCCTCCTTTCCACCCTCTTACTCTTCTCCTCCATTCCTTCGTCATCCGTCTCTAAACCGTCATCCTCATGTAAGATTTTATAGAGACAGGGAGAGGTGTCTCCCTGTCTCTATAGACACCTCTCCCTGTCTCTATAAAATCTTACATTACAGCTGCTGACATTCACCTCTTCGATTTCCTTCCGCGATCGTTCTTTTTCTCTCACTCCATCCCCCACGAAAGGAAAAAAAAAAAATCAATTGTTAAAAATACATTTTAAAAACTTAATTTAAAACAATGAAAAAAATGAATAATGTGTTCTCCATCTCTTGTCTTTTTCTTCCCCTTTCCTCCATCTACACCAGCCTGGGTTTTACAAAGGCGTGGCGGGCTCACAGGTGACCCTGTCCAGCCTGGTGAACCAGTCGCGGGCCATGCTGGAGGAGCAGGCGCGCCACCTGCTGACGGAGGCCGAGCGGCAGACCATGGGCTACTACGTGGAGGAGTACCGGGACGGACACATCGGTGTGGAGCAGCTGGTCGTGGCGCTGTTCGAACTGCTCAACACGCACGCCAAGGTGAAGGACGAGGAGGCTTGAATGAGAAAGGAAAGATCACAAGAGAATCAATTTTCTTTATGCAGGACTCCTGTTACAGTCTGTGTGATTGCTGCGAGGTCTGAATTGAAGTTTCCTGAGCCCTTCTGAGATTTATGCCCAGGCTTTTTGCCGATGCTTACAGTACTGTTTTGTTTTTCCTTCATCCCCGGCTCTTAAAAGTCTCTTGATTTTCTCACAGTCTGTAGTAGTTCACCTTGTTCATAAACACAATAAATCAAAGGCGTTTTATTTCAGATTCTATCTCAGTACGCTCACAGTATCATACACCCACGGAAAGCTTCTCCAGCTGCCCTGCACTCTATTTAGTGCTTCTCCCTTACTGGATGGGTTGTTTCTGGTTTAGTTCTTTTTTATTGTACAAAAATACAACATGAATTAATCTAAAATAAGAGTAAGGTTTGATCTTGGTTTAGATTTAGTGAGAAATTTAAACTTAATCCTACCAGCATCACACAAAACTAAACTAAAAATATATTTTTATAAAGCTATCACTATATCCTGACAGCAGGTCATGAGACGGATAATCTTTGAAAAAAATCATATTTCTCTGTGTCCTTGATACTGAGCATTAACTGGTTATATATAAACACGCACATTTCTCTTCCTTGAAAAACACTCCTATGATTGAGCTGTTGCACAGTTTCTGTTTTGCTTTTAGAGGACAAAAATATGATTGTACAAAATCATCAGAAAACTCAGTAGGGGTATGTTATCACTTGTTTTTCAAGGGAATGCTCTCATTTCGCTCCACTCATCTGAAAGATATTCTTGAAGTTCAACCATCTCAGCAACTGTCAGTTCAATCTCCATCAGAGCGGGTTTTAATCGAGACCCTGTTCAGTTTAGAATAAGGTTCACAGTTTTGGTATTGCAAACCGTGATTCAGTCCTGGTTTAAGGTTAAGTTTAGATGGTGATTCATCATACCTGCCGTCTTCTTTCTCCCCCTCTGTACCCCCTTACCCCTCAGTTCTCTCTGCTGTCGGAGGTGCGAGGCCTGGTCACCCCACAGGACCTGGAGCACTTTGACGGGCTGGTGCTGAGACGTGAAATTCAGGCTCTAAAGGCGCGACAGGGGACAACTGGAGCCACGGCCCACCAACAAGACTCCCTGTCCATGGTGTCGTACCCAGACACTCTGACCTCGTCTTCAGCCAGCTTCATGACCAACACCACCCTCAGCTCTGCACGGGTAGGCTGGCTTTATCAGTTGGATAACAATGTGGCTCTAATTGATTTAATGAGTATTCCTGAGTTAATTGAGATGGACAGTTTTTCTTTTCTTTTTAAGGACTGTCAAAGTTAACGCAAATTCGCTTTAATGCCACTAATTTCTTTAATGGATTAACGCAACTTGTGATTTTTTAGGTTGTAGTGGACTCCGTTTTAAAGCTAGAATGAAAATACTGGTATCATATGAAACTAAATTGTTACCAACCATGTCGTACTAGAGAAGGAGGCTAAATAACGCTCAAAACGTACGCTACATTTTGGCGAGGAAAAACTGGTATAGCCATTTTCAAAGGAGTCCCTTGACCTCTGACCTCAAGATATGTGGATAAAAATGGGTTCTATGGGTACCCACGAGTCTCCCCTTTACAGACATGCCCACTTTATGATAAACACATGCAGTTTGGGGCAAGTTATAGTCAAGTCAGCATTTGTCATTGTCTTGTTAATTGTTTTCCAATAGTAAATATATACATACATTTGCATAAAGCAAGCATATGTGCCCACGCCCATGTTGATAAGAGTATCAAATGCTTCACAAATCTCCCTTTAAGGTACATTTTGAACAGATTGCATTAATCGTGATTAACTATGGACAATCATGAGATTTATTGTGATTAAATACAGTATTTTAAGTGATTGATAGCTGTTTTATTTAAGAATTATTGGGTGCGTGGAAACATGAAATGTGTCCAAATGTTGATATTTTGGGGAGAAGATGGCAGGTCTCTCTGCTTAGAATTAATATTCCATGTTTGCTGCTGCATTTCTTATATTTTTGAAAGAACAGCAACAGTTCAGTCTGGTACAAACAATTTTGATGGATGGTGTTGCTGTTTTGTTTTGCTGGTCTGTCTCGCTGTCTGTTTGGATATGTGTGCGTGAGAGAAAGAGACAGAGGCAGAGAGGGTAGCGTGATATATTTCCATGGATTGTAACGGATTCTGCTGTAGAAAAGACCCTGCTCTGGCGTGGACTTTGTCAACGACACGTTTCAATGCCTTCCTGTTAAGATTGGAAAGTCTTTCAGCTGATATTCGATAGGTTGTGTTTTTCTTCCACCTCAATAACCCCCTCGCTCCGACCTCTCCTCCTCTGTAGGAACGGCTGCTCTGGCTGATAGATATGATGGAGGTAGGAGTCGCTGCTGAAAGTGATGAATGCTTTCCAACTTAAACCCACACACACAGTGCAGGATACACACTAAACAAGAAGATGTAGAAATGTACCAGACACACGTACATACACTCCGACTCTCACCTTGGTTTGTGGTTTTGCAGTGAATTTGTTTGCAGTGTTTTTCTCTCCCTTGATTTGGACAATAACTGTGGTGCTTTTAGAGAAAGTGTCTCTCCGCTGCCCTTATGATTATCAGTCCATAGGCTGTGTTGTGACTGTACAGGACATCTCTGGTTGTTTTTGTGTGGATGAGATCCCTGTTACAGAGAGAGAAAAGATCTTATTTGAGGATATTTAGAAGCAGGCAGCCTCTGCCATCAGTGTATGGATGTATGAATGGGTGAATGCTAACATGTAGTGTAAAGCGCTTTGAGTGGTAGGAAGGTTAGAAAGGCACTATATAAATGCAAGTCCATTTACCATTTACCATGTCGGACTCTGGCCGACCATTTTTGTGTCAAATTATTGATTTCTTAAGTAAGTAGCTGTGTAATAAGCGTAATAATGTACAGCTAGCGGGTCATTGTTGTGAAATAAACCCCGATGCAAGACCCCTACTGCTGTACATTATCCCTTATATGACATATGCTTTTGTCAGATTTACCCAGGGAGCCTAATATACAGTACTGTAATGACATACTCCAGTCAGTCCTCAGAAGAAACTGTTGTTCCATCTGTGTAATCCAATGCTTCTTCACTACAGCAAAGCACATTAACTTTGCCTTTTAGAGAAATATTCTTTAATTCTCACTTTTTACATTTTTATTTGATCAGGATTTATTTCAAATTGGGAGACAACTGCCCCTCCTCGTCTGTTCTCTTTATGTTTCTAATCACATCAGTAGTTTGCTGAAGAGCTTTTTTTGTGCTAACAATTCAAAACCAGATGTGTTAGTACAGTAAATGCGTCGGCATCCGTGTGTTTGGTTGTGGACGAAGACGGTGATTTCACAGATGAACAAAAACATATACACAGAGCGTCTAAGCTGACAGCAGAGATAAGCTGGTGACTGTTTGCAGATTTTTTTCACCAACCGGTCCGTCTCTTTCACACGCATCAGATGGGTTTTCTTTGCCTTCCCCTCCGAGAAGCGACATTTACATGTGTGAGAGTGTGTATCCGTGTGTGTCTATATGGGCCCATGGGTGACTGCTACCACTGCTGTGTGAAGCAGATTAGAGAGCTGGATGGGTTTGGGAGGATAACAACACAGGATTTCTGAACCACACTCTGCAAGCCAGGTATACAATTAACTGCATACCGATGCATGTGCACACACACAAACACGTACACATTGTGGAGATAGACTCACAATTACAGTTGCAGCATGCTGGACAAGCACAGTGTTGCTGTTGGATGGTTCTGCAAAACCTCAGATTACACTGAAGACAATGTTTTTGCCTGGACCTCAGAGGGCCTGCCCTACAAACGCAAAAGTCTGTCACTGAGTGACGAAGTTACACAATTGGTCGGTCGAGTGTTGGAGTTTCCTCATTGGCTGGTGCTCTTTCAAAATGTAAAGGCGGGAACAGTCCATTGTTTACGTTTTCAGATTGGCGTGTCAGCGGTTCCACTCACCGTTGCGAGTGCTCCTCTATCGGCGCATTTCCACTAAATCCGGTGACAGAGGGCGTGTTGACGCTTTTCATTCATTTCCTATGGAAAGCAGGAGAAGCAGTCGCCCAGTGCATGGTGGGAGTGTTGCGGCGAGTTGGAGCCCGTCCGGCTCACGAAACTTGGACAAAGCTGTGAAACTAGGTCATTTAGTTCTAAAATTAATAAAGATTCAGCAGCGGCATAGCCTATTTCTCGCTTAAAATGTTTTCAGAAGTAGATTTTGGTGGATTGTTTAGACGGAATAACAAAAAGTTTATGAACAGGCCGCCGTATTGTTTCCTGTTTGAAACGGCAAGCAGAAAATCAGGGACCAATCAAGTGCATTCAATCATAGTGTACGTCACCGCTTGAACGGCCAGTTGATTGGAGCAGCGCGTCTCCTTAGTGTCCTCGCCGGACCTGGTGGACATGTAGCGCTGGATTTAACATTATAGACATGACCACTGACTATTTGTGTAACAATTTAGCCACAAATTCACAGACTGACCATACATGGTCCAGACATATACTTGGCTTTGACCGAGTCTTTTTTAATCAGATTATTCCTACTAATATCAGTATGGTTGAGATATGGTTAAGTTTAGGCAACGAAACTAAACTACTTTCAAAAAGCCTAAAGAAAGAGCCAACATTAATTACGCTGACCCAATCAGATCAAACACATGCAGGTTCCAGGTAGAATACCATGCTGTATTTCTAGCATTTAATCCCGCAATTGTCATGATGAAGTATTACAATCCACTGTGCAGTCTTTTGGCATCTGGTAAGCCTTTAAACTCCTAAATCTAAAGTATTGCTCAAACTGTACCTCCTGGATCATATTTCAACTTCTCACCGACACCTCCCACAACCAGGCATCTGCGGGCAGATCAGTAGTGTTTGTAATCACAATTACTTCCATTGTTGTTGCATCCGTCATCCTGTCAGGCTCCTCTTGAGTCATTTGCTGCTTCTCATGTAAAATAAATCAGAGCTGCAAGTTCAGCTTAGCTGTTCAGTCTAGATGACACATCATTTGTCTTTAAAGATGGTCGTCAGTTTAGTGATCATGGTGCTTTAACTTCCTGCTGAGAGGCGTCAACCTCCGGGTCTGACAAGTGAAGCCAATGCGAAGTGCCTTAAACTTGCATTCTTGCTAACAGCCAGCAGGGGGCAACTCCTCTTGTTGCAAAAAGAAGTCTGATTGTATAGAAGTCTATGAGAAAGTGACCCTACTTCTCACTTGATTTATTACCTCAGTAAACATTGTAAAGAGTTTATGGTCTCAATCGCTAGTTTCAAGTCTCCTTCAATACAGCATGATGTTCATTTAGTAAATTATGGTCCCATTTAGAGTCAAATAGACCATAAAGCAGGGGATGCTTTAGGGCGTGGCTACCTTGTGATTGACAGGTCGCTACCACAGCGCTTTCCGGTCTGGGAGTTGTCCGTGTTTTGTCTTTAATTGTAACATTTTCGTTGCCTCAAAATGTCTTGTTCAGCGTTTGGTTGTACTCAGTGTGTAGAGCGAGTCCTTCAACCACAAGGTTGCCGGTTCGATCCCCAGCTCCTACTGTCCACATGTCCAAGTGTCCTTTGAGTGAGACACTGAAGTTGCTCCCTATGGAGGACGAAACCTGCCAAAATGAAAAATAAATAAATAGATTACTTGATAAATAAATAAATAAATATACCATTAAATGTACCAAAAACAATATTAGTGAAAGTAGTACATAAAACAAGTAACCTGAAAACCCCCTCATCCCCATTTATTTCCCCAAACTTATTTATTTCTGTATTCTTTTCTATATAAATTTCTTTATCACTTCTTTATGCATTTTGGCATTGATTAAGCAAATGAGGGGGCTGTCATTCAACATGTGTCAGCTAACGCTGTCTGCTTATCAACTTATCAACTTATTTTTGTCTTGCCTTTGTCATCGTGGGGTGACGCAGAATCGTTTTTTTTCTACTGTAACAAAAAATGCAGGGCAGATTTTAACATCCCACTACTTCCTGCATTTGCACTGAACGTTGGCATCGGATGTAAATCATGTCCTGCAGAAGTGCCTAATATGATTTCTGGGTAGACTGAAACACACACACTCTGTGGATGCTAACTATGGATGAACACAGTCGTACAACACAGCATGCTCCGACTGCTTACAGTGCAGAGCAGCGTCTCCGCATGTAGAGAGCCGATTGACTCTTGTAATAAATAAATTGTCTGTAAGTGCTCCCCGTGCAGCACCGAGGGGTAATTAAGCTGAATTGATGGGGCTTTTGTTTTGGTTTAGTGGCAGAGTTAAATGAAGGGCAGCGGTTTCTCTGAACTCAGCTTCTCCGCTCTGAAATCGCTCACAGATCTGCTGCAAATTACCTTCTCTCCTCCACCACGTCGGTGAGATTGAGCTGCAAAATCCAGCTTTGAACTCAGCTGATGGTTCTCTATCGATTTCCCGGCATGTGTGTGTTTCTCGTGGAACAAGACATGATAGCTGTGTTTGTGTGTGGCTGTGTGTCTTATTTGCTTGCCTTCCTTATAAACTTTAAGACTGACAAGCACACGCAAACAGATATTCACGTCTTTCCTTTTTTTCTAGGAGACGTGGAACATCCACCAAATCTAATTTGGGTAACACTTTATAACAACCATCATTTGTAAATGGTAAAATTATATTAATTTAAACTTATTTAATAGTTATTTTACTGTTAACAAACAATGAAATGATAATTACAAATGTTTACTAATTATTAGTGATGCTATTATTTTTGTTATTTTATCATTAGTTTGTGGAATATGAAATAATTAGGTTTGTCAATAGATTAAAATATTTAATCGTGATTAATCACATGATTGTCCATAGATAATCGTGATTAATTGCAAATTAATCACACGTTTTTGATCTGCTCAAGATGTACCGTGATGATGGTTATTATAAAGTGTTATCGACATTTGCGATTTTGGAACAAAAGCACATCTGTGTTCAACATCTGCTCACAAGCTTTCTTTCTCATTCTAATCACTCTCTTCTCCCCCCCTTCCCTCTCTGTTTTTTCCTGTCTTTGCTCTCTTTCGTAACCCTCCCCTCTTTCTTTTTTCACCTCTGCACCTTTCTTCATCCCTCTTCCTCCATATCTCTCCTGTGTTTCTCAGAACGACAGCGTGGTGGAGAATAATGAGGCGGGTCCTCCGGAGAGTCTGAACACGCTGCTGACCGACATCTCTCTGGTGAGCCCGGCAGGCAGGCAGGCAGGCAGGCAGGCACAGCCCCTGCTTTGGCCTGATAAAGATGGATGCGACACAGGGGAGAAGTGAGGAGGGGTGGGAAGAAAATGGTATTAAAAAAAAAGGGAGAGAAGAGATAGGAGGTACTCGAGACGTCACGTTGCTGACATGCAGGCTTTGTATTGTAGACTGAGGTGTGGTGGAACAAGTGTTTGCACCAAATGAGATCAAGAGAAAGAAAAGACAAGTAGAGCTTTATGGGAGTAAGAGTTTGTGCAGCCTTTCTTTATTCTTTTCTTGCTGTGTGGACCGAGGACAAACTGATCACTGTAGGCAATCTGGCATGTCCAGCTCTCTTCCTACCTCTCCTTAGTTTAAAAAAACGTTTGCAGTTTCCAAAGCAACAGGAGATATCAAGAGTTCTCATCAGTTTATTCCTGAACAGCAGGAGACAAGAGAGAGGTCGAGGAGGAAGCTTTTAGTCTGCAGCCATGCAAGGCTACCTGCCACTCAAATCATACCTTACTTTTCTTTTGAAAACTTTCTTTCTCACTTTGCTCATTTGATGTCTTTTTTGGTGAGCCATTCATGTCTCAGTCTTCATCCCACCATTCAGTTTGTGTTAGAGCACCTTTACGTTGAAACACAGGATCCTGGCGGAATCGCACAACAAGCAACGACGGGTTCGACCTGGTTAACGTCTTCAAGACGGCTGTTATTGTCGCTAAAACTGGTGGAGGGGTTAAACGGGTGTCTAATACAGTCGTGTGAGTGGAAAGTGGTTAGATTGATAAAGAAAGAATATGAACACTGGGCTTAAAGTTTGCTTTAATGTACTTCCTCTGCATGTTACAAATTAGGCGTGTAACTAAAAAGCCAAGACACACTTCTATTGGCATTTTGTTTATGGGGCTCACAGCATTGGAAAATCCAACATCAACACGTATTTATATAGCTTATGATAAAAATATATATAGTACATATAAATAAGTTGTCCTGTTGTTCTGGAAAATCTAGTTTCTGAATTTTTAAAAGGTAATTTTTCAATGCTGTGACTACCGCAAATTCAACTCTATTCACCTCCATTGTATTGGGGAGGCAGCAGAAGTCAGATAGAAGACAGATATATCAAGACCTGGATAAATAAAACCAAAACTACTGTAGATACTAGAGGTAAGTGAGAAAAGGTGTGAGGTGACCCAGTAGATCTTTATCTACATACAACTAAAAAAAAGAATAACTAATATCTTGTATGTCCTTATACAGAGTAAATGTCTTCTTTCAGACTTTAAGCTTGTGAATACTTTTTCTTTGACAGTGTTAATGGATGGAATAATATTGCGCCATCTGGCATTTAATTTATGCAGCGTAGCAACTCATAATGCAAGCTCCATAATGCATACAGTATGGTCACACTTTGTGTTGCGGTCATTGTAACACCCCTAATCAATGATGAATATATCCTCTCACTTCAGGACGACGTACAGTCCACCACAGCTGAATCTCCCCCTTCCTTCAAGCCTCCGCCCCCACCAGGGGTGCAGAGGCGCCCAACTAGACGAGATCAGCTCAACAAATGCCCCTCGTCCGAATCCTCCCACTCGGGCTTGTACTTCACAGCCCCGGCCTCTCACAACCACAGCAAAGAGCCAAGACACGTCCCCGCCTCGCATCAACACCCCAGGGACCCGTCTCGGGACTACGCGGTCGTCAGAAAGAGAGATCCCTCGGTACCTTCCAAGAAAGAGCAAATAACATCCGCTCAGTTGTCCATGGTCTCACAGCACAACATCGGCCCTTTCCCCAGGGTCCAGTCCCCCGGCAGGGTCGCCACACCTGCTGCCCCATCCCCTTCACCTCCACCTCCACCTCCACCTCCACCTCCACTCCCTGCTCCTCCTCCGCCCCCTTCTCTTCCCTTTAAGCCAGTGTCCATGTCCAAAGCCTCCCAATCCTCTCCCGGCTCTAAACAGCAGTTTGTTACAGTGGAGGTTCACAGGCCCAACGCAGAGCCCGACGTCAACGAGGTGCGCCCGCTGCCCCAAGCTCGAGGTGAGAGAGCCCCGGAAGTAAAATACAGTACATGTAAGGGTCAAAAGTCATTTGTGTCGTCAAATTAATAACATGCACATGTATGGCTGCAACTAATAATTATTTTAAGTTATTGATTTTTTTATTTGATATATTTATTGATTTTATACATTTAACACATTTATACATACAACACAGAACCTTCCCCCAAATTGAACATATGGCAGTGTATAATAATAATAATAATAATAATAATAATAATAAAAATCACTTGAAAATAAATAGCTAAAAATAAAGTTAAAAAGAATATAGATTTAAAATGAAAATATAATAAAGAAAAAAAAATAAAGAAAATTTAGATTGCTGTCACAAACATATTTAAGTTATTGATTAATCTGTAAAATATTTTTTAAATTAAATGATTAGTCATTTAATACATAATGTCAGAAAATGATCCCTTGAATTAGGCATCAGTGCATGTGAATTAGAATGTCAAAGATGTCAAAACATTATGTTCAACAGCCATAAACTGAACACTTTTTTAAAAAAATATTTTGTGCACACAAATTTCATAACAATTCGATTTTTTTTAAAGGTTGTTTATATGATGTTCAGAGCATTAATAAAGCAGCAAACAACTACTTGCTATGTAAAGATGTAGCGGAGTAATGTCTACCCGAGCAGAGAATGAAGTCGCTCTCCTTCTGCGTGTGTTGTAATCCGAGCGAGCCTTCCGCAGGTGCCTTTTATTGCATGTGAGCGTGCCCCATTGGCTGGCTCACGGCCGTCGCTCTGCACTGCGCTCATATGGTGGTTACAGCAGATAACGCCATCCCGACTTATGGCTTTGTCGCCGAAGCGTAGCGCCCACCCTCAAATGAATGAACAGTAACACTGATAGCCAAACAACTCTAATGGAAGAGGCATATTTACTTATTACCACTGTCCTGGAGCTGCCTATTTTGTAAAAATGTCCATTGATTGTAGATGTATATATAGAAGCTTTGAGGAACAAAATGTAGTATTTCCCACCTATTTATAGTGATTATGAAACATTGAGTGACACTGGGCAGATTTTGAGGCTTGCTAATTGTCATTATCTGCAATAACATGAGGAAAAAAGGCAGTATGACGTATTATGTGTATAAATATATGTATAATCTCTCCAAATATGTATTTACTTGGACTAAATGTGCTGAAATGAGCAATTACCCAGAACACCGTGTACGATTACCACTGCATGCAAAACATCAATAATCTTAATAAGCTTTTAATCTTGTATTCAATCTGATTTTTTCAGGATAAATCTAAAAATCTGGGTTGTTTTTTTCTCTTAAAGTTGAAGTAGAAGTTGAGTACGACCAATAAAATAAAAAATGAAAGTGTTGGATTGCTTTCATACAATAACATTTGAAGGCCAAACATCATCATGTCGTGTTTACCCCCAGGTGGCGCCCTGTCTCAGCTGTCAGACAGCGGCCAGACCCTCAGTGAGGACAGCGGAGTGGACATAGCTGAGTCAGGACACATCAGCAAAGACAGCAGCCCGCATTTCTCACGCACACGCCACCCCCGAGACACCCAGGGGGGCGGGGGGGACAACCCCTCCAAACCGGTGAGGGGGTGATTCAGAACAGTTGTGAGCCAAACATGGATGGATGAGTGGATTCATTGATAAACTCTGACGAATGACTAATGTATTCAATTAATTTAGTTCTGTGTGTGTGTGTGCGTTGTATTTCTGTCTTTGTGAGGACCAATTTGAGTGAGATCGAAAGAAAATCAAAGACCTTTTTGGAAGTTGAATACATTTTTGGAAAGTAATGTTTCAAGAAAGAGAAAGTTTAAAATGTGTTTATTGGTTTTTAGTTTTACAGATAAGTATCAATGCATACTCAATATTATTTAATATATTCAATGCAAACAATATTGTGTTTTACAAACAAAAGAGCACAAAAGGACAAAAAAAAATTTAATATTTGGCAAAGGATTAAAAACAAAAACACAATGAGAAATAAATAAATAGAATAAAATAATAAAATAAAATTTAAAAATAGGGGGGGCTTCAAGATGATTACAAATTCAACATAAAAATGTCATTGATGCGGTGTATCAAAACAATAATGACAATGACTATAGGTCCACAAATTACATATGGGGAGATTTAAAGCTTGGATTCAGCGTAGTCCAGGAAAGGACTTCACATTTCCTCAAATTTGTTGGCAGAGCCACGAAGCATTGACCTGAGTTTCTCTAGTTTTAAGTGCTGTATGACATCTCTCAACCATAAAATGCAACTGGGAGGTTGTGGGCTTTTCCTGTTTACGAGAACCAGCCTGCACGCTAACAATACAAAGGTCACGATCTTATTATTAGCTCCGTTAAGAGAAATAGATTTCCAAAAGTTGAGTAATTTAGGACAGAGCTGGAACATGTGTGCCAGAGTAGCAGGGAGCTGCCTACAACGGTTCCTCACTTTTTTGAAGGGTCATGATTCGATTTTTTTTAAGGATGCAGTTATGGGGTAGAGAATCTATTATTATCTCACTTTGGTTCCTCACAAGTACAGAAGTACAAACGTGTGTGTGCGTCAGCTGAATAACAAAGCCAGAGTTCCAGGTTGATAAATGGTTGTGCTTTTTGCTAACCCTTCTCCAAAATCTGCTCTCCAACCTAACCGTGATCTCTTCTCTCCTCCCTCTGTTTGCTCACACAGACTGTTTCCTTTGCTTTACTCATTTGTTTATTTCCCATTTGTGTCATTCATTCAGTCACATGTTCCATCATTTATTTCATCGCCCGCTGCAGTGTAGCGTTATCAAACTCTCAGAGCGCTCTCTCTGGTTCTTATTGATTGATGGAAGAAATAACAAGTAAGGATGGGAGTAGCCTAATTGTTTGTAGTGAGAGGGCTGTTCGATTCAAAGTCTGTTTTAGAATTATTAGCAGAAAATGGGAAGGCTGAATCGACTTTGTATCATAAAAAGGTGCATTTCATTGCTGAGGAGCAAAGCATTTAAGAGAAAAATTATATGCTCATAAAAACCTCCATAAATTAACTTAAAGAAGACATTTGTTTAAGCCTTGTTATAGTCTACTTATCCGTATGGCAGTCAAAACACACAACAGGTTAACTGGTGCAGAATCATGGGGTTCAGAGTCACTGAAGAAAATATTGCAAGCCACATATTATGTTTTGGAGAAGGCTGAAGTAAGGTTAGCTGTGTTTTCTCATAAAGGGCTTTCATTTATTGGCCTTTTCTGAAAAGCTAAAAAAAATTGTTTATAGATTTTCTGTCCACATTCTAATATTAATGGGCGTCTACTATTGCACTGGATAGTGAAATTGGAAGAACTTATTTTAACAAAGGACATTTTGTTAACATTCAATGGCTCACAAGAGGCTTTAGCAGTACGCCAAGAAGGCTTTTCTGTGCTAGATGTATAAATATTAAGGCTGTCAATCGATTAAAATAGTTAATTGCGGATAATCACAAATTAATTACACTTTTTTTTTTAATCTGTACAAAATGTACCTTAAAGGGAGATTTGTCAAATATTGAATACTCTTATCAACATGGGAGTGGGCAAATATGCTTGCTTTATGCAAATTTATGTGTATATTTATAATTGTAAATCAATTAGCAACACAAAACAATAACAAATATTGTCCAGAAACCCTCACAGGTACTTCATTTAGCATAAGAAATATGCTCAAACCATAACATGACAAACTGCAGCCCAACAGGCAACAACAGCTGTCAGTGTGTCAGTGAACTGACTTGACTATGACTTGCTCCAAACTGCATGTGATTATCATAAAGTGGGCATATCTGTAAAGGGGAGACTCGTGGGTACCCACAGAACCCATTTTCATTCACATATCTTGAGGTCAGAGCTCAAGGGACCATGCTGGTTTTTCCTTGCCAAAATTTAGCGCAAGTTTGGAGCGTTTTTTAGATTCTATCGCGACAAGCTAGTATGACATGGTTGGTACCAATGGATTCTTTCGGGTTTCTAGTTTCATATGATGCCAGTATCTTCACTCTAGCTGTAACACTGAGTTCGCTACAACCTCTGATCGCATATAACGTTAAAGAAATTAGTTGCGTCAGCCCGGTTGCATGAAAAGGCCTATGAATGACATGAGAAAGGTATTTAGCGTGCAATAAGAACGCCATGTAGTCTGTACTGACTACAATGTAAACACATCTGCATAGTTATGCTACGCCCAGAGTTAGTGATGTAGAATAAAAAAATGTGTGAAACACAGCTTATGGTGGGCGAGACGGGTGGTGGATGGACTTTCAACCAGGAGGCCGTGGTGTTCCAGACGTGTTTTTTAATGAAGTTTGTTTCCGTACTTATGTTCCAATGTTTCCGTACGTATTTTACTTAGTTTACATACTTATTTTAAACCCAACCATGATATGTTTCCTAAACCTAACTAAGTGTTTTTTTTGCCTAACTGCGGACGTTGCCATAGTTTTGTTGCATGGTGTACAATTGACGTGCGAAAAGCCTAAAATGCGTCCTCATGACAAGCGGAATATCCTTGTAATATTGTGCTATTTATATGTGCTTTAAATTTTTACTATCCAGTGCAGCAGTAAATAGACTTTAAAAAATATTTTTAGGGGCCATTTTGCCTTTATTTATTGACAGAAAACATAGGGCACAGAGAGAGGGAGGTGTGACATGCAACAATGAATGTCCCCAGCCGGAATTGAACTGGGTATATATGGTATGCCTCTATGACACTTGGCCACCATTGATATTTGTCTTAGAATATGGACATACAATCCCAGGAGCATGTTTCAGATTAACATACAAATGAAAGAATCCACTCAAGGAAAGAGATCCCCCGTCGGGTTACAGGAGCCAGTGAAAGAGAAGCTTTATGAGAGGTGACTAAATAATAGAAAAACAATGACATGAGAGAGGCATGTGAGATAGTTTTAAAAAATGGTTATTTCTTTTGTCCTCTGACTTGTGAAGCTGTTAAACAAGATTGCTCATTCATGAATATGTCACCAGAATTGAATATGTACATATTAATAGAGTCATGGCCTTTATGAATGTGTAAATCCAGTGAGAAGACTGTTAAGCGTGTGTGAAAACAAAGCTCTTCCGTGGCAGGAAAATATATGTATGCATAGTGGCACAAAGGGGAAGGAGACATAGGGATGTTGTGTATTGTTATGGATATATTCAGGTTTATAAATATGCATAACTAACGTTCTTCTGATTTGATAACCTGCGCTCCTTTCTCTCCCTTACTTTAGCCGGGGCTGTTGGAGCCCACCTCAGCAGTAGTGCGGGTGGCAAAGAGTGCCACCACTCTGGGTATAGCCATTGAAGGTGGAGCCAACACTCGACAACCGCTGCCACGAATTGTCACAATACAGGTAGGTCAGGACGAAAACGGAAATAATGTTTAAAATAATACCAATGCTAGGCTCACCTCTTCTTAAAGGTACAATGTGGAAGATCTGGCTACATGCTCTAAACAAATAGGGGACAGCATTTCACCTCCACTACTGGGTCTATGCAATCTAAATTTATAGTCAAAATAAAGCCAACTACTAACTAACAGCAGGGCAAGAATACGCAGACCAAACTGCTGAAACTCACACTGCAGCTGAACTCACACTGACATTCCTGCTAATTTTGTCCTCGTCGGGGCTCGCACAAAGACGATTATAACAGTAATGGCCTTCATGAAAAGGCGTGACTGCCGGGAGACTCTGGCAATTCACTGCAATTAGGTTTTCATGAGGCAGTTGGTGTAATGTTGATGTTTAGGAATAAAGGCAGATCGGCAGCACCTCTGGGAGATTACAGTGTACAGCATACTTTTTATGTAAATGATAATGATAAGGCTCAGTTCAGACATGTTAATATGTTTCGTTAATGACGTGGTTGAATACAGTTGCATATCTGTATTGAAACATACTGGAAATTCAGATCCTGGCTATGCAGAGTGAAATCCAAATATTGACAGGTTAGTCACCTCTGAGCTATTACTGTGAAGGGATGTGCATGTATCTGTCTGCCAATTTGTCAACAAAGCCTTGCTTAGATCAGGACTATCTAATCATGTTCTAACCACAGAGGAAACACGGCGTTACAAATTTAAAGATCAGAGCAGCGAGCAGCTACATACTACAGTCCGCCATCCCCCGTTCAAAGCTGTCTCCAAGCCTCCCACTCAGAGGCAGTGATTGAAATAAAAAAAGAGTTGCTGATTGCGAAGGGAGGGATAAAAGGATTGGAAATCAGCACATTCAAAATCAAAGAGTGACTGGAAGAAAGGGCGGCAAGTGTGAGTGAAGGATGCAAAAAAGAGAGTGGGAGCAGTGTTAATAAGGAGAGGGGGAACCAGGAGGATTTGTGCAGGGAGGTGGAGGTCCGGTGTTGTTGGTGGATGCAGTATTTGGGTGTGTAGGTGGTGGGAAGGTCATTGTGGGAAGAGTTGCACTGGGACTAAGTAAACAGATTTTCATTCCCAAACGGCAGTGGTTCCCATCAGTTCTCCAGATCCAACTCCCCAAGCTAATGCAGGAAGATTTTGTTTTCTCTCTCTGATGTATGTGTTTTCCGTTTTTGTCTCCTGAAGCGAGAAACACAGCTCTTATATCACAGCTGCTTCTTTGCTACAATATTGTATGTTCCTTAGCTCCATTTATTATCGCAAACTTAGAGATAAGATTTGATGAGAGCGTCTGTGGTATTATTGTGGCTGTTTTTGTTTTGGTGGATTTTTTTCCACCATGTGGCATAGGCAAAGACATAATAGTGTTAAGGCCCAGACACACCAGGCCGGCATCAAAGAAGTAGTGGTGATGAAGGCCGACTGTTGGGTCGCCTCATGTTGCCTTTGTCTTGGCAGGCAAGTTGTTTTTGAACACACCGCAAGACTACAGCCGACGGACAGTTAGCACGTACGTTCTGCGCCTGCATGAGAGGAAATAACTCTCCACACCAGCAGGCTGCGGTAGTCTGTATTTGTCATTCAAAAAGGGAAACTGGAAGACCGAGGACTTTGGATATACAAGCTGTTGTTATGATACATACATGAAACAAAGCGGCGTCTGCCAACCATTTCCACACCACTCTCACTCACCACTTAGCTTCATTCCAGATGGCCATGTCGTTGCGAAAAATATCTGTGTATTGGAATGATCAGATGAGATGAAGATGAGAAATGAAAAGAGCCTTATGTGTTTTTCCTCTTGACTTTACTCGTTGCTTTCCTCACTTCCGTTTTTCTTCTCATGCACTGAGTCGTTCAAGCCGAACAGCCAATCGGGGTGATTTCTTTCACCTACGAGCTCCTCCGGCCGAAAAACCTCTGACATGGGCAGACTACAGCCAACGGTGCGGGACACACCGCAAAAACCTGGCCGACAGACGCTCAACGACGACCCCAAACTGTCCTACAGCCGACCGTCGGCTTAGTGTGTCAGGGGCTTAAGTCAGTAGCAGTGGTTTGTAGCATGTTGAAGCTCAGCTTTTCAGGAGAGTACATCATTAAAGAGATAACCAGCTCAAAGTCATAGCACATTTTTGAATAAACACATCCTGCTTATCACAAAAAAATACTAAGCGATGAAACTTTTGAAAGAAAAGAGTAAGAGCAGCTGTGTGTACTTTCATTCGATTTCCACACTGTTATGAAAGTCAGGGAAACCTCCCCTCTGCCAAGGATTGTCTGTGACATACAGTAAGCACACAGAGCTAGACATTTACGCATAAGAGATGAAGCCACTGAAATGGTTCAACCCATAATAACACTTCAGAGTGAGGATAATGAAAATAAAAAATGCAGCTGATTGCACTGGATAATAGCAGAGGAAATTGGCGCCTTCTCACTGTGGCGTGAGGAGGTCCAGTAAAGCTGCCTGAAACAAGGAAAAGATTAATTTAATGAGCTCATTTTATCAGAGTTAAAGTTCACTTAAACCCCTCAGGCAAGCAGATTGAAATTTTAATCAGGTTTAAATTATTGCTGGGTCTTTGATTACAGCTCCATATTTTTTTGAATTTCATCCAAACTTTGGTTTGCTGAGGTGCAAACACTATCGATCACAAGCGAGGCAAAGCCACAAGCTACATGACACCGCTGCTACTTCCCTGAACAATAACAGCGTATACCTTCACAGTTATTTAGAGGCATTAATAACATGGTGGCCTCAAGGTCACTTGTTGCAGGAATGGAGGGAGACTTTCTGCGCGTTCGGTTTTCGAGGTGGATAAGTGAGCTGTGAAAACTTTGCTCTATCACCTGGGGAAAGCTAACTCAATGTTATTAGACCCTTGAGCAAGGCTCACTACCTCAGTACTTTCCCCAGTCAGGACCAAGCATCAGAATGATACATTTGCTTTGAAAAGAAAACATTAATTTTGTATCTGGCTTTCCGATGGGCATCGGTTCTATCCGGGGGACAGATCACATCAAAGCTAGCGCCCTGTGCAATATCTTTCCTCTGCAGTATTGGAAGTAAGCGCAGTGGAGTACTGATAAAGCAAACCTCTGGCTTCTGTATTTCCTATCTCTCTGGGCACAAGGGCTCTCGCCTCAAGTCACCTCAATCATGGCTGCTGAGGATGAGGTGCAGATGAGTAAGCTGCTGCCGGCCGCGTGGTCGGTCCTTATCAGCCCCCGTCGCCCCTCCTGAAGCAACAGCTTGTTATCACTGCCATCTTCCGATCACGACAACCGACCGCTCCGCCAGCTCAGGGTAATTGTTGCAGGCTCAGTAAATAAGAGAGGTGATGATGCAGTCCTGATGTGGGAGCGATGCTGATGTTTTCAGCGATCGGAGTTACATGTAATGGGGTCAGCTGTCAGAGTCAGGAGGAGGAGAACATGGAACTGACAGGAGTGACTGTGCCATACTTGGTGTGCTTTTAAGACCACAACAAAGTGGAACCTGTGTTTTTCTTTTCCTTTTCATTTTTAAATTAAGTTTAAAGCCATACGATATCCAGAGCATTAATATAGCAGCAAACAACTCTTTGCTATGTAAAGATATAGAGGAGTAATGTCTACCTGATCAGAGAATGAAGTCACTCTCTCTCTGTGAGTGTCCTCCCTGCTTTGTTTACTTAGCCGGCCAGCCACACGTGCCTTTGAGTGCATATTAGTGCATGTAAGCTTGCCCCACTGGATAATCCACGCTGCTCTGCACGGGTCTCATATGGTGGTTACAGCTGATAACGCCGTCCCAACCGACAGCGTCACTACGAAAACGTAGTGCCCACCCTCTGCCCCAATCAGGGTTATCAGCTGCAGCATGGTTTAGGTTAGGTTGAGGAGAAAGTTGACTGGGAAATAGCTGAAACCGCCCACATTCTTTTTATCTTGGAAATATGGTGCTAGCACAGCCAATCAGTCATCAACAAGGAGCCACACTCAGTCAGCTCATCAAGTTCCTTGCCCAAGCTGCAATGACACGGTCACAAAAGGCATGCAGAGGCCATTACGTTTTGCCTCTTAACATAAAGAACACACTACTTCTGGCATTGGCACTTATTGCTGGTAATGATCGTAAATCATCCACAGGAAGGACGTCCAAATTGAATGTATAATGAAAGTAATTTAGACTGGTCTGAGCAGTCTTGATTATAAATGTGGAGGCGGCTGGTGGTTTCCACTTCAGACCGAAGAGAGGGAAAGAACTACAGCCACGACTTCATCACATATATCTTTCCTCTGGGCTTGTGACCGCAGAGGAGAAGCACATAAGGTGAACAAATATGATTCTTTATTCAGGATTGCTTCAACAAGACCAAAGTGGCATCAAGTATGCTGAGATCTACTCTGTGGAGTTTGTTCTCCAGAGCACAGAGAGGCCTTAGATGCTTACTTCACACAGTAGCTAACAACCTCTGTTCAGCAATTCAGACTGTGGGCGAGGATACTGAAATTGATGCCGTTCCAAAGTTTTACTGATGCTCGTCGGACTTGTTGGCCAGAGATCTGCTGGTTCTTTTGGGAGTCTTCTGGTTTCACTGCCAAGGAGCTGGGAAATGAGACCTGAGTCCTTGTATATTTTGTGAATATCATGTGTCCTGTGCATGTGTCAGATTGTCAATAACAACATTTTTCTAAGAAATGTGTGACTGCAAGAGGGGAGTGTTGCCAGTCAGGAGAAAGCATTTCACTTCTTTCTAAAGGCACAAAGCTGCAAAAAATGTACTGCTGGGTCTTTGCTGTGTACTCTGAGGGCCAGACTGCAGGTGTGTCTGTGCGGGTATTTATGTGTCTGTGCGGCTGGGAATGTGTTTTTCTGTAACATGGCGGCTCTATTTCTGTATGCTAATGAGGCATCTGTCACATTTATGGCATGATGTTAAAATTCTAGCTTTGGTACCGAGAGGACCTAGTTTACAAAATAGGAATCTGAGGATTTGTGAGGCCCCTGCAGGAACAAGTGGGCTTCTTGGATAGCCTTGGACCTGGGCCGCAGTTAGTTTGAGATATTTGCCATGGTGATTCCTTTCGATCACAGACAGAAGTACAAACAACTCTTAACACTTTTTATGCCTCCACCCCGGAGACAGCCGTGGCCAGAGACTTTATGTTTAAGGGTGTCCATACGTACATACGTCCGGTCCATTCTCGTGAACGCGATATCTTGGGAATGCCTGGAGGGAATTGCTTCAAAATAGGCACAAACATCCACTTGGACTCAACGATGAACTGATTAGATTATTTTTTTTGGCCATACCTTAAGAATTCATATCCTAATTATGACAATTTCACACAAATGTCTAACAGGATAAAATGTTGAAGTGAAAACACTTTGGTCGGACTGGTTGGCGGAGGTATACAACCGCAAGGCGGTAATTTGAGTTTGATGAAATTTCCTGACCCATCAAAGACTCCTGCTGCTATGAAAAATGATTCTGTCTGCTGCAAAATAAAGTTGATTTTTAACCATATTTCTTCAACCAAACAAAGAAAATGACACATGTTCCTCCTCATTTTATAACATTACATATTACATTTTTCATGTTTTCACGTATGATATTGTGTTAATATTTTCCTGGTGTTTTACAAGACGAGGAAGGATATGTTTTGTGTTGTCGTCATGCATTAGATTGGAAAAGGGTGCTGTGGCTTAATTCTTATATTGAGCATGACATTTTGTATATTAGTATTTGAATTGATAGTCGTTACAGTAGATTTATTGGGCCTCGGGCAAGAACGTTTTTGTATTCTTATCCTAAACTGGTGCTTTCTTCTGTGTTCCAAGCTCATTTCAACTTGATAAATGCCACCTGTTCATGAGTAGATGCACATTTGTGAGATGTGATAATTAGTGTAAACAACACTTCTAACTTGATATATAAGACAACCTGTTCTGCTCCATTTGTTTTATTCACAAACATATCACCCGAGAGTAAAAAACTTCACACTGCAGAACTTCAAGGCCAGCTGTCAAAAATCAACAGAAGGAAACATAACAAATTTCAGCGTGCTTTCACACCTAACCAGTTTGTTTCCGTTAAATCAAAACTACTAATGCCTTCAAATTAAACCTGTGATCTCGTGTTTACAGCGTGGGAAGTCGTGTACACGATATGCTTGGAGTTCAAGTGGTTAAGTCGTGAGAACACCGCTGCTAAGCAACGGCAATATTAACACAGTTAATGCAAAGGCATAATGACAGAGGATAAAGATGATGCCTTTGGGAATATCAACATTTTCCTCAGACCTACTAGAAAATTACGAAGGATTATAATATACGACTAAAATTACAATATATTCACTTGTTATGTGCTTAAAAATTAACTTTGATGGCCTCTGCCATTCTGATACGTCGTAAACTCTGAGCTTTCAGAAACGTTCAACTTACGAGGTTGTGAATACCACAAGAGGGGGGCGTTCATATGGACTCTTCTTGTCAACACGATAAACACGACCCCATTTGAAGGCACCATAAACAACCAGATGGAGGCCACGTGAGAAGAAGGGTCTCAACCGCTAGTGCAGTTCATTTGTAGTGTGAAAGTAAAACCAACCAACCACCGGACTGTGTGAAAACAGATGTGTAATTTTAGCATAAATTCATAAGCTAAATATTAAATCCATCTCAGATCTCCCTCTATACACACACAATGTATAGCCTAAATTTATACAAGATCATGGTACCATGTATGAGTGTTTTCCCTGATATATCCGAAAGTGAAAAGGAGTAAAACCAGAGGTGTGTTGAGCTGGTGTCCTTGGTTTTTTGGCAGTTCCTCAATAAAAGTGAGTGAAAAGAGGGAAACATGCTGTCTGTGCATCACTATTTATGATATCATGTATCATAAACAGATGCAGCCTTGACTCATGATGTCTTTTTCCCCCTGTGGTCCATGTAATGCTGATGAAGTAGGATGACATCCCTTAAACTGTCAGTCAGTAGTGAGTTACCTGTCAGTCCATATGACTTCATATTTACAGCTCTTAGTTTGCTTGTAATAAGTCAGTGTGAACACAAATCAGAGTAGAACTAAGAGGCAATCATGCATAATTTTCCTCCTTGGCCTTTGGCCAAATTAACCAAAGTACAGGTGTGAGACGACCCATAAACTCCAAATATATCCAAATTTATTCAGATTAAGGCATTCTGATTCTTTTCACACTTCGGAGAAAGGCTATCTTTACATGACTTGTACAACCACCTGTGAATTTTTTTGTGCCTACGTGAAGTTTCTACATTTGAGAAAATTGAAGAACCCAACTAGTTCTCTTAAAGGGGACATATGGGGGACAAAGGGGTCATGAAAAACTCACTTTTTTAGTGCTTATGCACATACATTTGGGTATCTGGATGGCCTACCAACCCACAACCTGTGAAATAAGACAACCCAGTCAGTTTTTTGTGGACTGCAGAGATCAGAAAACATGTGATTCAACAAGCCATTCAGATTTGGCTCCCTTTCCTATGTCACATGCAGGCTCATTAGAATATATCGCCCCACATCAGCCACTACTTTTGCAAAGGTGCACCACATTCTTTTTTACTAATTAAGTATCAGTTCTTACTCCAAAATTTAAAATTAAGTTCCAAAATTCACATTGTCTCTATCTCTCTCTGTGTGTCTCTTTCTCTCTCAGAGGGGTGGTTCAGCTCATAACTGCGGCCAGCTGAAGGTAGGTCAGGTGATCCTGGAGGTAAACGGGGTTTCCATGAGGGGCCGCGAGCACAGGGACGCCGCACGCCTCATCGCCGAGGCCTTCAAGACCAAAGAGAGGGACCACGTGGACTTCCTGGTGACCGAGTTCAATGTGGCACTATAGCTCCGTGGAGGCGGAGAGAGGACGATGACGAGGGCAGCGCCAAGAGAAGATGGGTTCCAGGACGACACGTGAGGAAGAAATTCAAGCGTCTGTTGTTTTAAATGGCACAACTCTTTTAGATAGACACAAACGAACCACCAACTGATCTCTGAGCCCTTCTAAAAACCCCACCCTTGAGTCTGGATACACGAGACTCAAATTTACAAGGTATTACTTCCGCCGTGGACTTCGTTCAGGATCCTCCTCAACGTGTTACCTCCCCACTGTGAGACCTTATGCACTAAAAATGGAAAGTAGTGAAACGTATACCTTTTTCTCTGTTCTCTCCGTGTTAAAACTTGTGGATTTACAACCATTTGAAAACCAACTGGAACTTCTCGTAGCACTCCCACGTCCCGTGGTCGGTTATTTTTTAATCTATTTATTGCTTCTACCTGAGAGACAACTGCACATCTAAGACTGATCCACGCTCGACTTTACAAGCTTGGATTTGTAAAATGTAAAAATGAACAAATGTAGATACAGATGCATATATACTGTACACATAAAGATACTCCTATATGAATTATAAAACCCGTAACCTCCGTTGAATCATCGACATATAGTGATATATTTCAAAGATGATGATAATTCAGGCCTTCCTGGTGATATGGGATTCTACACAGGGCCTGTCTGCGTATGACTTCCCTTTCACAAAGAGGAAACGGATAAAATCATGTCAGGCTACAAAAAATACACATTCCATGCTCATATTTGTTGAATAAGACATCAAAAAAGACGTGTGTATGATGAAAATCTTCATATGGGCACCATGCAAATGCACATCATTTCCTGTTTGCTTTCCACTTCTCCATCTGTATTGTTTGAGACTATGTCCACACTTAGCCAGCTAAACTTTAAAATGCTGTGAAAGCAAAATGCGTCCACAATACGAATAATAAGAAACAGCTAAATACTGTTTTTATTTCCATCAGCAAACGCTGCGCACCCAATTTGACTGTTATCAGCTCATAATGTGCGTTAGTAGTAGGGGCCTACTACTGTGTAAAAGTGAAAGCGAAACTTTAAAGCAACAGCTTTGCGGTGCAAACTTTTTCATGGTCTCTCACCCCAAACACAAGTGCACGCGCCTGCAAGACACAACCACTCCAGACAATTGCAAAGCAGACAATTGCTGTGCCTCCATTGAGAGGCTCACCAAGTAACTCCGAACCAGCCTGTGATCAGCACCACAAACAGCAGCCGAAGATGTGTGTGTGAGACGGTGAAACTATAGTGTGAGACAACACAGAGAGGCGACTGTTCGTTCTTAACAACAATGTTGGCACCTGAAGAGGTTAGCGTAGAAGCTGCAATAGCATCAGTTATCAGAACGGGAGAGTATTTCTTCATTGAAAGACAAGCAAAGAACGGCACTGAAGGGTTTTCTAGATGGAAAAGATGTTTTCGCTCTTCTCCCGACTGGCTTCGGCAAGAGTTTGATTGACCGATGGTTCATCCAATCACCTGCCAAGTAGTTTTTGAAAGTGCCTGCCCTTTTCCAAACAGTTTCCAATGACGGCTTCTCAGATGTTCTGTGAAACAAGGTTGTCGTGTTCACATTCATCCACTCTACAGAGCAATTTTGAAAAGCTCAGTTTCTGTGTGTTGAAAACGCTGGATCAAAGATACTGTACGTTTTCAGATTTGGCCAGTTCAGTGTGGAGGTTCTCTCAGAGGGGATCGCATCCCTCCGTTTATTCCCTCAGACCGCTCAGCTTTTCTCCTGCTACTCTTTGAATAACAATTGATGATTTTATTTTGTAATTTCATAGTTTTAATTATATTCACCCTGGGGGGCTTGCTGAAGCCATGCTCAGTGCAGCAATTACGCCCAAGAGGGGAGTAATGAGACATTTAGAGGACGACACTGCCACAGATTTGAGGAACACTCCGCCGCACATGTTCACACATGGAACGTGTGCACGCACGCACACATTTCATCACTTATGGAAAAGCAATTAGGAGATAAGCAATCAGGTGGAGTGAGAGATGGAGTGAGAGAGAGGAGAAGAGAGAGCAGCAAAAGTAACAGATGAGACGTGATTGTTGTTGTGATGATTTGCTTCCGCTCAGGAAGAGTGCAAGCATGGAGAGGATGTACAGCAAACATCCTCCGTGTGTCACTCCAGAGACTCGCATTAGGCTGCAGGTAGAAATATGAAGTAATTGGACTAATTAATCTAAGTGTTCTGTATGTTGATGTGCGTTGTGTATGCGTGCGTCTGTCTGAAGGTAATGGATGAAACGAGAAAATATGCTCAAAACAAGGAGACGGCAAATGTGAATGTCATCAAAGGAGCTGCTATATGAGACAGGTGCAAGGAAGTGACTCGGTAGTTAGGTAGTCTTTTTGATGAAACCGCCAACAGAGCAGCGCTGTGAGAAACTGCTATCAAACACTCCTGAATCATTCTGGTGACAACTAAGAGAACAGCACCATACACCTGCTGTTTATCTTCAAAATGTCAGTCTCTAATGAATAAAAAAACAAATGCCCACATCCTGTACCCGTAATGCCACATTACGATCCCAAGATATATAGTTTTTGAATAAATCTATAATTTCTTACCAGGCGAAAACCTGTCGAAAGACCACGTTTTGTTCTATTGCTCATTTTACAAGTGAGAAGTAAGAAAACCAAAAAACTATCAAAATTTTTTTAAGCTGCATGAATTGATTTTGGCCACTAGATGAAAGAGCTCCACCAGATGCCGACATATACACACAGTTCTGATATTTTTTTGTCGGATTACTTCATTCATTTATTCTTTGATTCATTTTGAGTCATGTTTTTGTCAACCTGATGAATGTTCACTCTCCTTTTAGCTCTGGTTTGGTCTCCACCAGCTTTTTTTTACCAGCAAATTTTGTCCGTAGCTTATGGTGTTGATGAGAGCACTGAGTGACTGTTATTGTAAGTTACTCATTAAAGTTGATATGGGCCTTCCAACATACAGTTTCAATGCATCCCTAATAAATATCCCCACTTTCATAAAGCTTTTTTTTCCAACTGCAGACACAGAATTCCTCCATTCATTTATAAATATGTAAAATTAGGCTAATTTAAGTTTCTTTGTTATGTCCTATTCAAGAGAAATTACATATGTAGCAAAATTTGAATGTTAAAACCCTTTCGATGTAATTTTTCCAACCGACATCCTCTCATTTTCACGTACGGTTGATCTCAAATGTGTTTTGGGAACAGGATCAGGAAACATATTCAAAACCAGACAGTTTCATGAATGTTTAAGTTTCCCTCTGCCTCACAGAACGAGGAGTTGAAAGACAGTCAACATGAAAGTAGTGACATGATACACCTGAAGAAGTGAATCAAGATGAGATGAATCATTATGTGCGTGTCTGGAAAAGGACAACCTGGACCTGTAAATCATACTAACATTTCACCAGCTAAGGCTTTAACAGAAACTCTGGTCCTGTTGCAGGATTTATATAACATTTTTGTAGGTTATGTTGTCCATTAATAAGTCAACAGGCTTGATGAAAAGCTGCTTTACTCACTGCAAACACATACAAAATTTAAAATTCAGGATGCATCAGTGTGTGTGTGTGTGTGTGTGTGTGTGTGTGTGTGTGTGTGAGAGACATGCAGAATGAGCTAGGTAATAAGACAGACAGATGAGAGCTGGAGTGTGTCCTCTCAGTGGAATTACTCTCCGTTAAACAATCTAATCTGAAAGGAATCGCAGCCACACAGATGAAGGCTTTTGTTTTCAGAATTGAGCATTCAAACATCACACGTGACACCTTCAGAGAGAGGAGAGGAGACAAGGAGAGACATAAGAAGCCACACAAGGACTTTGTCTGAATAAAGTCTAAAATTGGAAGAATTATGATTTGATTATGAGTTGCATCAAAAAAGAACTGAGTACATTTCGGACCACTTTTCTCCGTGCTAAGGACACATTTTGGACAGTACTATCAAAAAGTATTAAGGTTTGACACAGAGTCCTTATAAATCTTCAAGCAAAGCCGATAACCAGTATATGTAAAGTTGACGAATTACATTTGCGATCGTTTTATTAAATCACTTCAACTGAGGTAAATATTTCCACTGGTTCAACCTCTGCAACAGCTACATGCGTCCATTAATGCCAAAGTTCCCTTGAGCAAGACACTGAACCCGTCCCTGCTGCTGGCTGCACCCTGCTCAGGTGAAATGTGATAAATGCAAACACGTCTCAGAGAAAGTCAAACGTGAGAGTTGATGAATAAAGTTCTACAGGAAAAGAAACAGATGTTATAGAATTAAACTTATTTATTTATTTATTTATGTAGACGTTTCTAAAGCATATTTTAACTGCAGAATCATCCCTCCTCCACAAAAAAACTTGTCGTGAGTTAACTCCATAATGACCCCATCTTGTAGACATGCGTCGATAGCGGCTCGGCCTTCTCTTTGACCTGATATTAAAGGGCCATCCAGGAGGGAGGGATGATGGAGGGAAGCGATAGAAGCCGCTGACAGTCTCATTAATCAGAAGCCAAGACGGAGAGGTGCTGGCCTTGGCTCCGACATGAGACACGACAGCTCAGACATTGTCTTGTTGCTCGTGTTGGAGCAAGGTTTGATGGTTTGTCCCTCACCCCCCCCACCCCTGAACCACTGCTTCCCCGCAAAGGTCAGACTTGTGAAGCAACCACCTGTTGAGTCTATTGATCATGTTTATTCGTTTCACTGAGTGTGCCTCCTGCTTTATTAGCTGCACAAGTTGATTTTGTTGGTGTTCATTCGTCCGCCCTGCCTGCCATGCTCTTCAGCTGTTGTCCCGTCACTCCATCCTTCAATCTTTTCGCCTGCTTCCTGCACATTTTAACGAGGAGTGTTGTACAATGACATGCTATTTATACAGAAAGGGTGTTTAATTTTTCAATAAAGAAAACTGCACAAAAACTAGCAATCTGTCTGCTTTTATTTTGAAGTTTGTATGTTGATGTTGGAAACGGGACATTGTCGGGGGGCTTAAAGGGATAGTTCGGGTGTTTTGAAGTGGGATTGTATGAGGTACTTATCCATAGTAGGTGTATTACTTTGAGTAAATCACGGTCGGTGTGCCACCAGCATCGAGAAACAGACAGGAGCACCGGCACCGGAGCAAAGCAATACAGTGCTGTGGACGGGGATGGCAGAAAAACATATATTAGCCACCTAAAAGAAAGGCCCACCTAAAAAAAACAAATGGATATCCGTTTAAGCGTACGCTCTATTTAGAATATTTTCCGATATCAAACTGAACTGAAAGTGAAACGTATCTATACTGTTTTTGTGATTTGCAAACGTATTACTTTTTCTTTCAAGCTCTTTATCGATTCATTTCTATTCAAATTTCTCTGCTATTTCTGTTTTCTTCCGTTGCCAAAGCAACGATACAAAAGCAAACACCATTGCCCTGAATACAACAGACTTCAACAATACATTAATTTAATAATTCAGTTGAAAAGCACAATTTTCATATTGTAAGCGGAACATACTGTACTGAATTGTAATCCATTTTCCTAACAGTTTATCTTGTTCAGTGACGCATGTGGGAGCAGAAGGAGCCTCTTCTATAGCACGACGACATCCAAGTGGTCTCTGGGGAATTGTAGATTCATAGATAATGATAATATTAGGTATTTGTATCCTAATTTCCAATTCACCTAACCTATATGTGGACCACTGTCATCATGTCACCATTATCTCTCTCTACTGGCTGCAGTCAAGAGATGATTATAGGGCACTGATTCTTTGTAGAATTCGTTTGGTATGTTTAGCTAATCAGAAAACAACTCTGACATGTATTTTCCTGCAGTGCAGTAGCGTCTGCAGCTCTGTGTTTCAATGAAAGCATTGAACATACTAGGCCTCTGGCAACCAGAACTGCCTACGACAGGCTGATTCAGCCCCCAGGCAGAGATCTTTGAGATGTGCAGACCAGGTTCTGGGTCAGTGCCAGTGGCCATATAACACTCTGCCATTGTGTCTTCTCTAATAGTGCCAAATAGCAATCCACTGTGCTTTGACTTTGGTTTTTGTTGTTGCTTCACATCAAGATGAAATACTGTTTTCCTTTTGTGAAGGTGAAGTTTGAACGAGACAGATTATTGCAGGAATGGAGATAGGAGCTGATTGATGTCACAGTCATCTCTCTGTCTGTGTGTTTCTCTCAGTTTTACACACTATTTCACATGTAATTTAAATGTATTTGTTCTCAGTTATACTATAGAACAATACTGTATGGTTTAATCTACCAGGACGGATAAGCCTTACTTTTCAGGGTGACGTTTTTTATACCTATAAATGTACAGTTCACTTCTAGTCTTTTCTGCCTTTGCTAGTAGTATCTTTTGAAAGTGGACCAGTGTGTTACAGAGCTAAGCAGTACATGGCCAAAGGTATGTGGAGACTGGACACCCAAACATTACATTACGTCATGTGTTACTGAACATGTCTTTCCAAAACCATGGGCTTCCTATAACAGCCTATACTCTTCTGGAAAGGTCAGGTCATTCTTCCACATCAAACTGCCATTTTTTTATGGACCAGAGAGATTATCATGTTCAAACAGGAGAGGGCAAATAAAGGTTTTTGCTGTTTCATAATGTAAAGGGTCGGCCTCAGGGAAAGTCAGCAGAGTGGAAGGAAAAAGGTATTACATTTTTTTATCAAGAATGATTAAAAAATATATTTTAGAACCTATTGATAAAAGCCAGAGTCAAACTGTTTGGACTTTGACCTATGACTTATACCAGATATTCTCAACCACCTAGTTGGCCGTGGAGGTGCTGCCAAATGGTTGGCGGGTTTTAAAACTAGAGGAAGGATACTGGAATGAAATGAAACTAAAAATCCTAAGGAATCTATTGGTCCCAGCCATGCTAGCTTTTCAGGAAGGAGGCTGAATAACACTTCAAAGTTACTCTAAATTTTGGCGAGGAAAAACTGGCATGGCCATTTTCAAAGGGGTCCCTTGACCTCTGACCTCAAGGTATGTGAATGAAAATGGGTTCTATGGGTACCCACGAGTCTCCCCTTTACAGACATACAGTGATGTTGGAGACAACCCTGCACCAATAAAAGCTCCAAACCTTGTGGTGTGGAAATATGACCCTGAATAGTTTGGATTCATAATGGCAGGCAGGGTGAGAGTAAGCTGAATATTACATTACACCTGACAGTGGCATAACACATATTTATAGCCCAGTTTGTCATTTATTTGGGAAGGTTGTCCTCAGAATTATTTTAACAATCAGACATGGGCCTCAAGTTACAAAATGTTGAGAACCCCTGACCGATACAACCTATTTTTAATTTAATTTAATTTAATTTAATTTAATTTAATTTAATTTAATTCTGTTTTATAGTGTGTGTATATTAATGAAAACCTGTGTTGGACATCAATAAAGATGAACATTTTATTTAAATCTCCTGAATAAAAGGAGGAAAAGGTGAAAAGTATCTTCCTTTCTTTATTCTTGAATGAAAAACTTGTATAAATAAAGTTAGTAAATGTTGCCCTCTAGTGGCATCTTTTTTGAACAGCAATTTTGTATTCCCAAAATCGACTCTAGTCCCGCCCCCTGAGCAGCCTCATAACCAATCACCACTCAGTATTTGGTTTTGAAGACTTAAGGTAATATAGCCTGAATTTTGTCTGTCAGGCAACACTACTCGAAACAAACTTCACAAATTAAATGATTATGTTCAGATTAAAGTTAGAAAAGGTTAAAGTTAGTGTCAATGCTGCTGTTAAATAAATACAAGATTCATACGCGGTCTGTTAGAAGGTAAAACATGCCTGAAATACTAAACTCAGGGTATTAAATTACCCACTACATGTTGCCTCGAGTGAGTACTCTGCCAGCTGAAATCAGTGCCACACTTTTCACCAGACTTGGTGTACTAATTAGCTTCCTAAATATCACAAAACACGTCTTTTTTGTGATTAATTACCTCGTGTGACTCCTCCAGAATCAAGGTAACAACACTACGTAGCTAAATGTCGTGTAGTTTGTGTTTGTTTTGATGTTTTAAGTGAGGAGTAACGCCAAAGTGAAGGGTAACTATAGCCAACTTTTCAAACTGACTGGTAGCTAGGTGACTGTTACCAACTGTGTTCAGGTAAGACTGTTCAGGTAAGACAATAATATGCTACATTTTGCATTTTAACAAATGTGTAGGCTTGAAAGTGTTTGAGGGAAACCTCGGTGGTGGTTTGTTGTGGTTGTGAGTGCCATGGTGACACAAGGGGGGTGGGTCTTCTCTCTTTAAGTTGTGTGGTTTTCAAGGCAACCGACCTCCTGTTTGTTTGTTTGTTTGTTTGTTTGTTTATTTAAAAATGATCCCCATTAGCTGATACCACCAGCTAGTCTTCCTGGGGTCCGAAATTACATTAAATTTATCATATAAATACTGATATTATTAAATCATATGTGTTACACTAGTAACATTCAAAGTTTCACATTCATACACAATCTTCCACAACCATTTAGCCTTAAAGGTCCCATATCATGCTCATTTTCAGGTTCATACTTGTATTTTGTGTTTCTAGTAGAACATGTTTACATGATGTAATGTAAAAAAATCCACTTTATTTTCCTCATACTGTCAGCCTGAATATGCCTGTATTTACCCTCTGTCTGAAACGCTCCGTTTTAGCACATTTTGATGGAATTGCAACATAATTGCGTTGCTAGGCAACAGCTTGGGTCCATGTGTACTTCCTGTCAACTGATGACATTCACATACACAGCAACAGGAATAAACTGGGACACATTTAGAATGCGTTTAAAATTGTGTCAAGGGTCTAATATTGTATATTTGTGACATCACGAATGGGCAGAAATCCTGACAGCTTGTTTCAAATGCAGAGTTTCTGAATATGGGTTGTGTGTATTTCCCTGTGGATTGAGTGTGTCGATACTTTCACAGTATTTATATAGGACTTAAGCTTGCTTTACAATAAAAAAAAACGTTAAAATCTCACTTTTTTATAATATGTGACCTTTAAAACAGAACATCAAACAATAAAAGCAGATAGAGTAAAACAAATATGGTAACTGCTAAAACAGAACATCACAGAACATACCAATGATAATAGAAGTGGTAAAATGGTAAGACAAGTTCATAAAACAAACACAGTATATATACATAAATGTGTATATAATAAAATTCAAATTTTCCAAACATATGTAAATTTCACATTCATACACAATCTTCCACAACCATCTAGCCTCAAGGCCCATCATCAGGGAAAAGGAATAAAAAGAAAAACCATACATGACCAACACAGGACTATGGATCAGCTGCTTAAGCAAGTCTTTCTTGAGTTGAAAGGCTACATGGGTAAAATATATATTTTTAAAGAGAGTGTATTGTTGCTGTAGTAGCCTGCTTCTCTGAATCAGTGGATCAGAAAGAGACTGTTGTTTCCTCACATGGCTCTCGGGGAATATGTTTTCACATGGTCTGTGGCAGGAAACTGCTTTTTTTTGTAGACTAGACACAGCAGCTCAGAAAATCCACTCCCACTTGGCTGCACTGATTTTTTACAATACAATGTGTCCTCTGATGGATATGTTATCACCAGCAAAAATAACTGGAGAAAACTTGCTGTCTATAGCCAAAACTTAACAGCGTTTTTTGAAAGACGAGTAGAATTCACCTCACAGCAGAGCCATCCAGGTAACTCCTTAACTTGGTTAATTCAGTGATATTTTGCCTATTTTATTCATCTTGTACTTATGTATCAGTCTGGATGGGTATCAATTACATTTTTTCAATACCACTGCCAATGCCATACCTGAGTTTAAAGGGACTGTAAGAATCAGAAATGCTTGTTAACAGCGACACCTGTGGCCGTTAAGTCAACGAAAGTCAGCGTCGGGCTCGCGCTTGCGCTCGCTCTACATAGACATGAACGAGCATCGATCAAAACAGTGAGGCGACACACGTCAGCTAAAACCACAATATCACTTTATTTCACCTGCTTTGCAGCAATGTTAGCTGACCAGACGAAGGTCTCTCCATGAATCACTGCTGATCCTAGTGTTGGCTTTTCCTGCCTCAGCCTCCCGACCGCAATTCTCAGACCTACTAACGGCGAGAACGAGCGCGGTGTGTGACTGAAGGCAAGCAGGCATACAGCGGAGCAGAGTACAGCAGAGACTCCGGCCCTGAAGACCAAAGCTACGGTCTCCCGCGCGTCCGCGTTCTGATTATTTATTTATTTTTTAAATCAGGGCTGCAACTATCACCTACATCGTTAACGATTAACGTGTTGATTGTTTTGTTTGATCGATCAATTCATTGTTTGGTCTATACAATGTTGGGAAATAATCAAAAATGCCGGAAGAAACAGTGATTCAATTTTTCTACATTTGAGAAGCTGGAACCAGAGAATGTTTGCCAGTTTTGTTCGATAAATGACATAAACTATTAATTAATTACTGACGTTGATTGATTTTCTTCTTATCGAGTAATTAATCAATCAACTAATAATTTTAGCACAATTCTAAATAATTGTACAGTTTTATTCAGTCACTGTTTTCACCAGTCCCCTCTGCACAGTGTATCCTGTGTCCTGAGCTCTCCCTGTGCCTCCTAAGAAGATTAGCTGTCATATACTGTATTAGTCACTAGGCCAAACAGGACACCTACAACTCGCTCTAGCTCTGCCAGCCTGTGAGGCAGCTCCAGCTACACTGGTGCTCACTGTGCTCAGGATTTAGCCGTTGTCATCCTGTGAAAATTGATGTAGCCTAGTGTGTCCCTGTTGGCCGTGCTGAATGATTTTACGACAGCTTTCGTGAGACCTGGAATGACATTAGAGCCTGGCAGAAATTCTCCCTCTCTCTTTCTGTCATTCTCGCTCTTTCTCTCTGTCTCGTGTTCCTCCACCCCACCTGTCCAATAGCTCGCCCTGATAGTCAGGTGATTACAGCCCTGCTGCTGTCTGTCTGTCTGTCTGTCTGTCTGTGAGGAGCTGAGCTAGCCTCGTCTCCTGGATGCATACTGATGATCATTGTCTGTTTACCATCAGTGAAGCCCCCTGTAAGGGCTTTAGAGCAGCTTAATTCCCCCCATATGGCAGCTGAGATAAAGCCGTAGTTCCCCTGGGAATGAACAGGCAGTATGAGCAGAGCAACAGGTGAGTTGTTTCTTCGCTTTATTCTTACCGGAGAAGCTCAGAAATTCAACAATTATGGAAAACCTAGAAAGTTTTTGAATTTGGAAATGGCTTTGATTTCTCCAGAAGTTTGTTGCGGTCTGCTTCACTTCTGCATTAAGTAGAAATACCACAATGCAAAAATACCCAAAAGTCCTGCGTTAAAAATTTTACTAAAGTTTTTCTTTATTTTTCTTTACTTTTTATTTTCTGTTATTAGTCAAAAACAGATGCATACTCAGTTAAGCAGTGGGGCTGGATAAAGGTCTTTTTCATAGAGGACATTTTGACAGGTCACAGTAGGAAAACACAGGTGTAAATTAGGGCTGCACGATTATGGCCAAAATGATGATCTCGATTATTTTGATATCGCGATTATTTATCACGATTATTCATTGATTTTAGCGACAACATATTTTTATTGCACTTTTACATTAAAATAAACAGACTACTGCTTTCACTTCCATGCTGTGCAAAATTCCTGTTGATGTACAAATTAGGGCTGCACGATGTTGGAAAAAATTGACATTGCAATATTTGTTTTCTACTATATGTATTGCATTATGAAAAAATACAGGAATATTCAACGTAACCCTGTGTTTGCTACATTTTAAAGTAGAAGGATTTGAATAAATTATGTTGTAATTACACTGCTAGCTCCAACCCTTTCTATTCTGACGTTGTTGTTTTTCTAAACCTACCTCTGAAGTTGTTTATCCGCTGAGCTGCGTGCTCTCATTCCTTGTGGTCTACTTTAAATGCATGGTGAGTTTGCCATGTCGGCCAGCGTGGAGACTCTGCTGATTTGTGTATGAAAGGGTTGTAGAGAGAGCATGATGTGAGTCTGTCAGTCGTACTCCCTGAGCCTTGGGTTTGTTCCTAACAATCAAAACTGGGCTGTGGATTCACAGTAGAGTGTCTGTCTGGATTTTTGCGCAAAAAAACATATTCTCATTATGATGAGTGCATGTGTGAGGTTTGTGTGTTGGATACACTGTAAGAAGCACCAGGCTAATAATCGTCTTGCAGTAATCTGGGATATTGATGAAAGAGACAAAGACACATGGTGACCACTTTTCCCAATGAGAATCTGAGTGCTGCTGTACAGAATGTGCTTTTTTAAATGCTAATTTCCATACATTAAGTTCACAGCAAGTTTCTCTGACGCTTGTTGAGGTTTGTGACTTGGTATGTGGTCGTTTTTTTTTTTACCTGCTGGCTGCTGATACAAGAAACAGTACAATGCAGAATTTAAATGCATACCTTGTTAAATGACTCATTACGTGTCTGATCCCTGCAACAGACAGTTTGTCAACCACCAATCAAAAACGCGTCTTCTGTGGATCTTAGAGGGTTTAATGCTTGATGTCGTTGTAGCACTGTAACAGAATTTTTGGGGTGAGGCACTGGCATGTATGTTAAGACTTGTCAGAGATTTATTGCAGACGCTGGAAAGCGCAGCTCGTGTTCATGTTGTGGAGTTGCCATAGTGAGCGTTGCAGCTCTAGGAAATATCTGGGGGACTTGGTGTAACATTGCGAACTATTAGTCTAATCTGAGCTCTGTTACATGTAGGATATGTCTATGACTAAGAACTATAATTGCTTGTTGTGCAACCTGACAGCACAGGATTTAGGCAGGGGGCAATAAATGAATGCTTATCTATTGTGTAGACTAACAGAGACTTCGTGTCACCTTGGAAACGAGTCCTTGTTTGCTGCACCTCTCACAACGTGTCAGACAAAATGTACTGTGACTGCCACCTCCAAGTGCTTAATGAATAAAATAACCCGCATGAACGTATAAAGGAAACATTAAAATACATGTTGGCTTTTATAGTGCACTTTTTCCAGAGGCTTGGTATTTGTTACACTTTGTTACAAGTACATTAACTGAAATAATTATTAATTTTAAGGCTGTGACTAATCATTATATTCATGATCAATTAATCTGTTGCTTATCTTTTTTTTTTAATTAATTGTGAAACCTGTCCAAGGTGTAATCTACAAATACAAAAAAAACAACATTACACAACTTAAAGCTTCTAATGAAAAAGTAACCCACTTCTTTAAAAGAAAAAAAAAATCATTAGCTGGCAGCTCGTTTGTGCTTTGCCACAGCTTTCTGTATAATAAATAATTTAACTGCACAAGTAAAATAATTCATATTATCAAGTTTAAACGCTCTCAATGTGTTTTCTGTTGGATTTACTGTATCAGGATATGACCATGCAGTCCACCTGATCGACTTCCACAGCTGTCTTCACACCTGAAAATTTGAAAAATGCCCATCACAAGTTTCCAGTACTAACTTGTCCTATGTCCATTTGAATAGCTGGAACCAATCGTATTTTTTTTTGTATTTACATTTTTCCTTAAAAGCTTAATAAAACTATTGATTGATAAATTGAAATTTATGCTTTTCAGTTGATTAATTGACTAATCATTTCAGGTTTTTTTGTCTGTTGTAGTACAGCATAGTTTACCTTTTACTGCTATAGTTAAACACAATGTTCTGGTAGTCTGAGATATTTCATTATGCACTATGAGTATTTTCTTTTTATGAACTTGTCCTTGTATATGTTTTTCTTGATTTCCTCTGGAAACCTCTGTCTGTAATAGGTTATAGATACTGAACAGCTGGTACTATTTTGTGTTTCAGGAATCGCATCCAAAGAGATCTCCCCTTCCTCAAGACAAAGACTGTCCTCCTCAGCTGTATCTCTGGACTATTACCAGCTTAATGACATGACCTGCAATCAGTAACCTTCTGTAGACATGGCTTTGAAAGTAGACGTCACTGCAGGGCCAGATCAACAAGAAAAGATGCAGGACGTTCCTGTGCCTGGCTGAGACACTAATTGAGGTCAGGGCTGATAGGTGAATGGAGACAAGAAAGGACACCACGGCAGGGGTCCTATTCTGGACCTCTGCCCCGGTCCGCACCTCACCCACCAGCTCTGTAATATCCGAGGATGTGTTGGAGGATGAGGATGAAGGACAGGCACAGAAAGACGTCAACTTTTTTAGCCAGATGGATGAGAATGGCATCATCGGACTGTCGGAGGCACTGGAGGATGTGGAGTTGGGGCAGTCTTGTTGTGATTCAGATGGAGAATCTAATCCAAACTTGCACTCCGGATCCCTCACCCCAGAGGACGCAGACCATAGTGGGCATGAGAGGGATTCACCTGAGGAGCTGAGTTACAACCTGGGTGAACATCTGTCCCACAACCAATCACCAGAAGAGGATGTACAAATACTGTCACCATGTGAGTCTTTGATTTCTTTAACCTTGACTGAAGTTGTTCTTAATGTTAGCTAGCAAAACATGTTTTTGAGGACAGTGGGTTTTAACATTGTTCTGAATGTACTGCAAGTTAATGTCGACATTCACTTTGAAGCACTTTGAATTCAAATGTATACACACTGGTATGGTCCTTAAAAGCTAGACGAGCTAGACTCCTTTGTTGTGGGAGACAGTTTATGCCTGCACTCTGTTGAAACCTGTCTTCCCATGTTCTCCATGTTTTTGGCAGTTGAGGACTTGATGAGTAGAGCAGAAGAGCAGGGGATAGAGTGCGTCCCTGAGTGGGACAAATACTTCGACATGACAGAGGAGGAGGAAGAAGGAGAGGAAGCGGTGAAGAGGAGTGTCAGGAACAGCAAGAAAAATAAAGAGCTTGGAACTACGAATGGCTTGGCTGAGATCAGCTCTACGGGATCTTGTAGTGGTCACCTGTTAGCCATGGAACCTGCTAGAGCCTCCAATCATCACTGCCCAATATCCCAGCCTGCCTCACCTGTCACAGCCCCCACTTTCCCCCACCTTCTCCACTTCACTGCTGAGGAAATAGCTGCTGCTCCGGGGATTGACGCTGAACCCTTTCCGGAGATGAGCTGCACAGAAAGTCTTCCAGAATCACACAGGAGCCACATAAGCCTCAAGTCCAGTCCCCGTTGTCCTGAGGTAAAGCTCAGGGCTTCTCTTCAGCCAGCAGCTATGTTTTCAGAAGCAGTTGTGTCAAATCATTACAGCGGAGCAAGTAATGGGCCTTTAAAGGCATCAGATAAGTCCGATAAGCCTCATAAAAAGCCCAGTCCCTCACCAAGGAAGTTGAAGCAGCCCTCCCCTGAAGCTACATATTCAAGGACTTGTTCCCTCAGCACAGCCAAGGCGGACCCCTTAAAATTCAAACATCAGAGCCCAAGTCCTGACATAGAGCCGAGGACACCCAGAGCCAGGAGTGCTGCTGCTGAAGTGGATGAATCCAGGTGAGCCACAATCCCCATAGCCAATTATTTTACCACGCCTTATGTTGTAGCTTTTTTATCCTTCCTTGTTTTTTCAGTTTTTATGCATCAGGATTGTGTTTTTTTTCTTTTCATAAAAAGCACTAACCATGAATTTGATTGTATTTCTAGAAAAGAGCCTCTGAGTTACCGCACGCCAGACTTCTCCAAGGTGGAGCCCAGGGTCCATTTCCCCAAAGGTGGTTACAAGCCCCCCAAGAGCAGGCACTCTTCCAAGAGGGAGTCCCTGTCACCTGAGCCCCCCTTAGTGTTTAAATCCCCTGCTCACATTGTGAAAGAAGTCCTACTGAACACCACCGATTGGTCTCCTGCCTCATCAGACTCTTACAAACCACCAACAGGTGCCCCCAACTCCACTGTGCCTCAGGAGTTCAGATGCCGCCAGCAGGCCACCACACTGTTCGAACAACTACAGGTACTGGTAGAGACTGAGAGTACGTCTACACTAGGGCTGTCAATGAACATTCTACATTTTAATACATGTTCGAATTGTAAAAAAAAAAAAAAGATATTCAATTATGTAAATATATAAAATATAATATATCAATATTTGATTGTGAAAAAAAAAGCAGCACAACCATGGCTGTCTGTCTTGCGTGCAATGAATGCACAGCAGGACGGGAGTCACACAATGTCGCTTTCATTAATTTGAATAGAAATGTAACATTAGGTCAAGCTGAACAAGGAATAATTCTACAACAACAGTAATGATGAGAACTCGGTCGCAGAGAGAGTGACATCGTGTCCAAACAGAAAGCGTCACGTCCCGTCACGTCCCGTCACGAACAGGAGCCCTAAAAAAAAACTAAAGTTTTTTCCTATTTTCTTAAAATGTCCTAAGAGAAATTTCCTAAAGGAAATTGCAACCTCTTCCCCGCCATCCTTGCTCATTCTCAGAGGCTGTCCCTCTCAACATCCTCCCTGTTTCTGTAGCAACGCTCAAGTCAAAAAAAAAATCCATCATGAGTAAGACAGGCACACAGAAGTGAAAGAGGGAACATCAACCAGAAACAGTAATATCCTTTCTGTTGAAGTCTTGGCAGGTGTAGGCATTGTTTTTTTGCCCTTGTGTATTTTGGCTCATATTCCAGTACTACATTCTAAACGCTTTGTTCGCAATCAGTCTGCTGCACCAAGGGAATTACAAAGGTTGGACTTGTGACTTATCTTTATACTACAGATATTTTGATTGAAAGTGGGAAGTGGAATAAGGTCTGCAGATCATTGACCTTGAGGCAACACAAATTACTTTTTCCTCAGTTATACTGTAATATATTAGCAATAATGAATTTGTCCTCCAGGCAATCCCTGCTTTTCTCTTTTTTTTATAAATGTACTTCTAAAATGTCAGTCCTCTACTGGTCTTTTCTCCCATTGCACCACCTATGTGACATTAGTTTGGCTACTGCACAAGCCCCATGCTGTTATCAAACTAGTTTTAGTATGATTGATAATAGTCACTACATTTATTTTGCAGTTTAATTAGTTAGAATGATGCACTATGTTATCTGCAGCGCAACAGTGTAATTATAACATCTATACTGGCATACAATACTGATATTGGCCGATAAAACCTGGCTCACAGTCGGTGTTCCAGCTCACCCCAAAGGTGTTGGATGGGGTTGAGTTCAGGACTCTGTGCAGACCGTTCAAGTTCTTCCACACCAAACTGGGAAAACCATTTCTTTATAGACCAGGCTTTGTGAACAGGAAAATGGTCTACCCCAAACTGTTGATACAAAGTTGGAAACACACCGTTGTCTGTTCTAATCTTAATGCTACAGCTTACAATAATATTTCAGAGGATGAAAAACAGCCCCAGGGTGGACAAATATTTCTGATCTAGTCTGTTTATCTGTGACAGACGTATGAATTAGACCTAACAGTTCCTAAATCCTGTTCCATTCTCTCTGCCCTCTCATTCCTTACCTCCACTTTTTTTTTCAAAACTTTGCTCTCTTCCTTTTCCTTTTCACCCCTCCCTTTTTTCTTGCCTCACATGCTTGTTTTGCACTCTCGTTTTTTCTTCTCTTCCTTTCCTCTTACGTTCCTATTTCCTCTCCCTCTCCCCCCGCTGCAGGACGACTACAACAGACTGCTGACTAAGTACGCAGAGGCAGAGAACACCATTGATCGCCTGCGCCTCGAAGCCAAGGTAGTTAATCTGGAAATCAGGCTATAATTTATCACTATTTGATGTTGTGTAGTAGTGCGGGGCTTTTAAAAAAAACAGTACATATCGGTGCCATAAAGATTTACTTTTGGTGTCAATTTTAAATCACTATAGCACCTCCAAGTTATGACAAAGCTTCCAAATGATGGAAGGTTTATTTTTCTCAAATATTTTATTAAAATATTCTATTACTTTTCAAAGGCAGGTATAAATGTTTTACTTCTACAATGCTGTGGCTTTTCATTGAATAAAGGTGCAGCAGTGAAAGCACTATTATGTCTGTTTCAGCATCCCCCTACATTTTGACAATTTACAATTAGACGATTCATTTCATCTGATATTTTTGTGAGAAATATCACACATAGCTACTGTTTTATGTGCAAACACAGGCTGCACAAAGAGACAGAACAGGTACAGATACTATGTGGACAAATGGAGGCTCCTCTATAGTCTGTACAGTAATATCTGAGAACAAAAGACACTGTCTGTGTGCACCCTGTTCAGTACACACAGAAGTCGAATCAGGAACAGAATAAAATCCAGGGTGGTAGATACAGAGAATCTAGGATACTAGGATCCAACAAAAAGGCTCCTCTAAAATGAACCAAGGCCACAGTCCACATGACATGACTAAACAAAACAGTCAGCTATAAGAAGGTCCTCTTGTGACCAAACTCTTTCAGCCAATGACAATTATCCCTTTGTGTGTGTTTTTTCTGCATGTGGTCAGTACTATTTTAGCATTCAGTAACATTCATTGGTTGTTTATCTGCTGCTGCAAGTGTGTAGCTCACACATTATCCAGTGAATGAACATACAGACTATTATTGTGTTTCCTTCATTTCTGGTGAGTTTTATGTTACGTGACTTACTAACACAAAATACCTCGTGTTTAGAGTGCATGGAGAAATAAAAACTCACCTGGAAGAAAACATGAATGCATTTAGTCCTATTTAGAACATGAGGTAGTGGTGCACTTCAGCCTCTTGTGGCCGAAATGAGTATTACAATAACAAACACTTACAAAAATGATCCTGACAAGAAAAAAAGGCAAAATAGTTTTTTTCCACCTGTTTCACAGATGAGAATAAAAATGAAGGAACGAAATTAAGGACAAAATATTTTTTCTGCTGCTCTTAAGTCATAAACACAGAAGAGAAAACAATTTAGATCAGACTTATAGTACATGTCCACAGCCTCCTTCCTTTTCATGCTTCCCATTCATTGTCTATGTAAGCAGCTGTGCAACGCATTCTGGTAGCGTGGCGGCGCAATTCGAGAGTCGGGGCGTCACATTTGCCCACCTTATTTGCATAAAGTTGAGGTCTAGGCTACTTTATGCAAATCAGGAGCGTCCTGCGCGAATCGCCGCCTCTGGAAACTCCCTAGAAACTTTCAAACTAACTCTTGTTGATCCAAAACAAAGACAGATTTAGTGACAGCGTGGCTTATTTGTCGCATAAAATGTTTTCAGAAACACATTTCGGTGAACTAATCTTGTGAAATAAGAGAAGTAAGTTTCCAAAGAAGCCGCCATGGTTCCCGGTTTGAAAGCTGGGAGCACAAGCCCACAAGGGAAAGCGTTCATCCACTCAGGTGCCTAGTGCCTTGTGTTTATTGGCAGCCCATCAATCGTCCAATGCTGGAAAGCGAGGCGATCCCTCGCAATAAAAAACACCCCTGTGGACATGTACCATTAGAAAAATGGATCACCAGGATTTTTTTTTTTCACTTGCCTCTCATGGCTTCGGTAAATATGACGCATTACCCAACAGTACTCTGTACCCTTTTATGCCTGATTAAAATAATTCTAGCATCAAAATATGAATATGAATAATGACAATCACATATTTAGGGTATGTAGAAATTCAATCTGTGCAATAGAAGCCAAGATAATCGAGCAACAATAAAACGATTGTGGCTAAAAGTGTAAAGAAGACTCTAATGAAAGCAAATCTAAAAAGGGAGGTTTATAAAATAAAGATGCTAAATTCTTTATTTCAGATGTATATTCAAATATATATATTAGCTTGTTGTGTGTCTTTATTCCTCAACTTTATGTCTACAGGACGGACCCATAGAGAACCAAGAGCCCAGCCATTGTCAGCACATCACAGACCGAGGCAGAGCAGTATGTCAGAACAAAAGATTAGGGAAGAAAAGTGGGAGAAAAAAAGAAATGAAAGACGAGAAGAGACAGGATGAGTGTTGAAGTGTAGTGTAGTAGCTCCTTTAAAGAATTATTGGCCCATTTCTGTTGGAGCAGTAGCGCTCCACAATCAGCACCAATTAAAATCAGCTTACTGGGCTCTCTGCCTCTCCTCCATCTCCTTCACCACAACTCTGAACCACCATCCGTCTCCTCCTCCTTCTGCTAGTAGAACATCACACAGGCAGGGTGGATCTTTTTTACAAAACTAAATTTCTTTTACTTAAAAGTGTAAACAAACACACACACTATTTTCACTGATATCACCATTCTTGTGGAAAGGAAAAAGTTACGCCAATATGGTGGTTATAAGTTACCACCAGACTTGTAAATTGTTCCTATCTCCACCAGGTGAACCTGTACTCTGACCCTCCAAAGCCCGGCCACTTGGTGCAGTCCGGACCGAACCAGAACACTACAAAGATCATGATGCTGGATTTTCCTCAGGCTCAGAGAGCAGAGATCAACTCAGCCTCTCTTCATCCAAACGAACACAGCACTCCTCAGAGTACATTCATCCTATTCAATATGTACCATTTTGCTGTCAAATTCATTTCATCTATCATTCAGCTGCTGCTAACGTTGCATCATTCTGTACAACTTACATCATATAACTCTTCTTTCCTCTGCACCTGTCTGCCAAATGAACAGGAAGTTCATCTGCCTGTCCTTCTACAAGAAGCCCAGACCCTCAGGTAGGACAGCAGCTGGCCAAGATTCTCTACATTCAGGCCGACAAGTTCCTCAAGCAGGTAAATGACCTATTAAAACTATCAACAGTGATGGAATCCTTACAGATTTACTAGATGATGTGATCGAGAGCTAACGGTTTTGGTGTTCTTCATTCAGCTGCAGACTTTTGACGATCTCCTAAAGAGCAAAAGACTCAAACCTTTTGAACAGATGAAGGTAAGACTCAGTTTAAATTGTTTAGAGAATGATTTTGAATGTCCTCCTCATATCCAAACTAACGAAGCCACGCTCTTCTTCAGGGTCTCTCACAGCTTGCTGAGGGCCTCGACTCTTTAGAAAGGGGCTACCTGTTAGCGAGGGATGAGCACAAACTCCTGCAGCAGCGAGGGGCAGATATCAGCCACTTTGACCCTAAACGGTGAGAGTCCCAAGATAAATACATCCTTTACATTTTATATTCTGTGCATATGTTCACTCAGTTGTTTTTATTATATTTGTGCGTGCATGTTGTATGTATCAGGGAGCTGGAAGGGCTGATCTTTCAGTGCGGGCTGCGTATGGAGGAGCTGAAGGAGCAGGGGGAGCAGATGCAACAGGAGCAGCCCACCTGTGAGGCTCCTCCCTCTCCACCTCGTCACCCCACCCCTTTATCTGTCCCCTCTGAGGGGGGAGAAACTCTGAATCACCCACAGGTACATTCAAACAGCTCTTTTGGTTTTGGTCTTTTGTACTCGTGCATGTAGAGTGAAACTCTGATAGAGTCTTGTGCAGTCCCTGTACATAACGACTAGGGTCATTCTGAACAGAAATACGAGATCTGTATTGATATTTATTCTACTTCATCTCTTTCCAGAGCCCACCTGTGCCTTTGCTAGTTGATCCAGGAGAGGCAGCGGCTATGGAGGTGAGCTCAGCCAGTGAGGAGAGTGACGAAGGGGAGGAAACTCTGAATCCTCTCTACTTCAAACGTCTGAATGGCAAACACAGACATCTTGACCAAGACTTCACCACGCTAATGGATCAGTGAGTGGTGATGCTTGTGTTTTCAGTTCTTCGCTTTGAATAAAGACCGTGTGACCATCAGTACCTTTGCTGTGGAAGGATTTGATTAATGTTAGGAGATATTCTTAACCCAACTGTTTTAGATTCTTTTGCTCACTGTCAGAAGGAGATCTGGAAAATCAGGACCTCAGCCTGCAAGGCTGGACTCTCATTATTTCACCCTGAATGTTTTTCCTCCTTCTGTTTAGCTACCAAAGCTTCAGGGAGCTTCCTAAACTTTTAGACCAAAGCCAGAGGGAGGGAGCTCCCCTTTCTGTTGCCTTAAGAAGCGACATGCAGCCTGGGGACGAGGAGGGAGAGAGACAGGGTCACGGAACTGGAAACCTGGAAGTACAGAAAAGTCTTCCACAGAGGTTAGTCTTCAGAGAAGCAGACAAGATGAGCTGCAGTTTCACCAGCAGTAATGTTTGTTCTTGCACTGGGCAGTTCTGAGTCGTTGCTGTATCTGAGTACTCTCCTGTTTAAATGTAATTTTTTATATCTTGAATACTACTATTTTAGCTATTTTTTTGATAGCAGAAATTGAACATAAATACATATGTACAAGAAATAAACACATACATGCAAAGGTATTTTCGAGGGGAAGCTAATCTTAGTAGCTCCACTGAGTTTAATTCTCTGTACTGTTCTCTATTTACAGGAAAGCAAAGTCAGACCATCAGGACTCTCCTCCTGTCTGCACCAGCAAACAGCAGACCGGTAGGGCCAGTCCTCCTTCACGCAGGGTCTCCAGCCAGTCCACCACAACCCCCGTTCATCCTCCCAGTAGCAAAAGGAGGTTAAAGGTGGGAAAGTCCCACAGCAGCAGTCTGAGCAGTCTGGGAGAGATTACTACATTGGAAAGGAGGAACTCCAAACTTCAAACTGGGAGCAGCAGAGTGCTTTCTCAGGTCAGTTTTATACTGTGAACAGCCAGGGTGAAATAACAGTCTGTCATTGATTCTACTTTGATTTCATTCAGTTCATGCAGTGCTTAACATTTGATCATGTGAAGAGTTGAGGCCTCAGGAGGTTTTATTTTGGCTTTTGCAAGACTCAAGATCTAGATCTTCCACCCTTTCAGATATATGAAACATTTTCTTTAATTTTCTTCTACAGTCAAGATATTGATGAAGCTCATTAAAGTTGTGTTCCTGAAATACTACAAAATGTATTTATGCTCAATTTTGGCGAAGAAAAACTGTCATGGCCATTTTCGAAGGGGTCCTATGATCTCTGACCTCAAGATATGTGAATGAAAATTGGTTCTATACACACACATACATGAAAATTAAATTGATACTGTTGCTCCTGTATTAGCTTGTGCAGAAATCAACATTGAAACCCTAAAACTCTGATATTGTTAGAGCCAGTTTTGTTTGTTGTTTTGTGTAAATAGTCAAAACAATATTGCCACCTAGTGGTGACCTCTGTAAGCCATACACCATTTTTAGAATAGGCGAAAATAACACATTTGTACTGAATGTAAACAACTGCATGGTTTTTGCCCCAAACTGCATGTGATTATCATAAAGTGGGCATGTCTGTAAAGGAGAGACTCGTGGGTACCCATAGAACCCATTTTCATTCACGTATCTTGAGGTCAGAGGTTAAGGGACCCCTTTGAAATTGGCCGTGCCAGTTTTTCCTTGCCAAAATGTAGCGCAACTTCGAAGCATTTTTTTTATCATTCTTCCTGACAAACTAGCATGACATGGTTGTACCTTAGGTTTTCTAGTTTCATATGATGTATATGACAGCTTGAAAGCAGATCCCGCTACAACCTCTGAAAGAAAGAACAGTGGTTGGACCTGCCCGCAGGCCGTCAGGGTCTTAGGAGGTTAATAAAACCTTATTTTTACCTTAAAGCATGATGTATTGATTAAAAAAAGTAAGCCGTCCAGTATGACATTTAATGGTGCATCTACATCTAGAATGTTTATAGATAAATGTTGCATAATGTTTGTTCTGCGTTGTTTTGACCAGGATGGGATCATCTCTCCGGAGACGGACAGTGGGTTTGTCTGTTCAGAGAGCAGCCGCCTGACTCCGGCAGCAGCTCCCAGTCCTCTCCACCAGAGGGCCTCAAAGAGGTGAGGGAGTCCAACACTGCTTCTGGTGCCTCCACCCTAATTTACTGCATCATAAATTTTACCTCTTGTGCCATCCCCCACCCGTTACACACACAGCATACTGATGTCTCACCCTACAACTCTAAAGCCCCTGATTTTCCTTTTTATTACTTATTTTATACAGTCAATTGCTGATCATGCCTTTTGTGTTTTCTGTATGTTATGTACTCTATTCTAATATTCTTCCATGCTGCGACAGTGTTTCAGTGCCTCAGGAGAGGAACCCAGGGAAGCCTCAGATAAGCCCAGTCTCAGCACCATCTCCTGCTTCTTCACCGTCACACAGTCGCACGGTTATAGAGCCCAGAAGGGGCCTCCAGCTCAGCCACGACCAGCCATGGAGAACGAGACACGGGCAGAGGAGACGCACTTCCTCCTGCTCTCCACAGCGCCGCATCCACCAGACAGAACAAACCAGGGCCGACAGTGAGACCAGCGAGTTTGGGCTGGACAGTGACAGCTGTGAGTCTCCAAGTTCTGTCGCAAATGTTATTCTCTTACTATGTTATTACTCATATTCATAAGTGTTTTCCTTCATTGTGTATTTAACCTGCTGTCCTCCTCTCGTCTCTGCAGCTCTCACTGTGTCTGAAGACAGACTGAATGACCAGTACACAGAATCTATCAATTTCCTCCACAACTCCAGTCCAAGCTCCTCCCCCGCTGCACGGCATCACCATGGCGATTCTCTCAGAGCACTGCGCTCCAGTCAGGTGGCCAATCGCAAGTGAGTGTGTGTAACAGCAGCTGCTATGGCGATAGCTGTGCAAACATGGCCAGGTTTATGTTCCCCTGCAGAGAAATTATATCTGACGAATGAAAATAAATTGATTTGTTAACTCATATAATTTGTTATGTTATTTGTTTGATTTGTTAACTCATCAAACATAATGTTTCTATCATCATCATTCCTTTATGTATTTTATTACAGAATCGGCTGCTATTGAATGTGGTTGCATATTAGGAGGTACTCCGTATTGATTCCTGCATGGTGTGGTGTTGCATGACTCTTTTCAAAGAGTGTGTGTACGTTTGGACTGACACCTGCATAGATACTCTCTGGCAATTTGGTCACTTGAATATTTTCACAGTGCAGCACTTCACTGGTCCCATTTACTGGACTTCTGTTTGACCTTTGATACGTGTGGTGGTGAAAAACCAAAACGTTTACTAAATGCAAACATGACCTTGAACTGGATTGTTTCATGTGATTTTAAACATCTTTTGTGTGTGTTTTTTAGTGCTGCCATCCAAACGCTGCATGTCGAGGTGACCAGACTGAGGGAGAAACTAGAAAGCTGTCTGAGAAATAAGAAGCCGTCGAGCTCTGTGAGAGCAGCTCCTTCAGCTCAGGAGAACTACACTCACCAAAACACCTCTACACCTCGTGGCAGGTTGGTTTTTGACTCGGTGGTGTAACCACACAGTTCACCTGTCCTACAGCTGCAGGATGAAGCAACAGGACAGAGCTCATATCTATAGCAAAGGAAGCTTATAGCTTTATACATATACAGTACACACACTGTTTACGTAACTAGTTGTCTGCTTTTTATGTCGGCTTGTACTTAATTTGGTCTTCTCCCATTGCTTAGGTCTGGGGAGCGGCGGGGTGGCGTCAGCGGGAGAGACAGACAGACGGGTGATGAGGTTGATTATTCTACACTGAGACGAACAACCAGGAGATCACCTTCTGCACACAGACAAACACCTCAACCTGACATCTGTAAGTTGATCTGAATTTACACTTGATCGTTAAACTCGGCACCTTGCATGAAAGATCTTGTATAATCCAAATTTATACACATGCTAGCATGCAAACATGCACCCTAAATGGTAATGCATTACATTTTATCATACTCAGGATTTGATCCAAAGAGAATAACACATAAGAACCCGACTAAATGCGCGTGTACGATGATGATGCATAGAGAACATGTATCCAACGACTGACTTGTCCATAGATTATGTATAGACACATAAGCGAGTACATTCATCTTAAGAAAAAAATAACATGTTATGATTTAATGTTTTTTTGTTTTCAGTGACGGGTTCAGATCCCTCTACACCCCAGCCTTATCTTCTGGTGTCCAGGTGTACTCAAACATCCACTGCAGCACCAGAGAGCTGCTGTTCACACACAAATACTGTCCGCAGCAGAACACCCCAAAGTAAGAACATGCATCCCTCTACTGCAGGCATTTTCTGACGTTTTAGCTGATAGTTCAATCCAGATGAACCTCCAGTGACTCAGCAGATTGAACTGTAGCGTTGACAGTGTCGTTGTTACAGGATTTAAAGAGCCTGCAGTCAGTCTCTCTTATCAACAGTGGTTTCCCTTTTGCAATTGCTTGGAAGGAGACATCGCTATATTGAGCAGACACCACAGCACTAGTGAAATGTCCGAACCGACAACATACTGAATGATCAGAGCTTCTGTCATTGCTCATACAAGCCTTTTATAGCTTACTTAAGTCTTTGCTGCCCTCACCAGCTTCCGAATATTATACTATTACACTACTATATTTCCATATATACACACAGAAATGTGACTACTTCTGAATTCATAGCTACACCTGTGACGTTTAATAATAAAAAGCAAAGTGTTAAGATTATTTTAATGTATTTTAGATGCAAATCTGCCAGAACAGATTGTGTCTACCCCGCTGGTGAGTGTTTGTGTGTGTGTGTGTTGCAGGGCAGCATCCTGGTGTGTCTGTACAAGTGTCTCAAACAGCAGCTAAGCCTGATAGCAGAGGGCGTCGAGCTCCTCTTTGTCCTCAGTGTTTATCACGTTACCGAGGGCGACCTGAAGGTAAGGAGGCTCCTGTCATCCCGAGCAGGGAAATTTTGTTTAGTTTTTAAAATCCCCTTTAGTTTTTAATTAATTTGAAACCAGCGTTGCAGTTTTGTACTCAGTACTTGTCCTCTTTGCTTACTCTCAGTGCCAGTGGGTGGCGTCAGAAAGCCGACCCACTCCTCTCGCTGTCGTCACTGTCCTCTCTGTGGACGCCCTGCACCCTACAGAAGCACTGAGCCAGGTAAGAGACCATGTGATCAAAGCTGTGATGCTGCTCCGACACACTGTTAACAAAGAACTGAGTTTAGAGTGTGGATAGAGGTGTAAACACTTACCCTCCCAAGCCTTTGCTCTGTGTGGTTGATGATGTAATCAGTGACTTGTCAATTTGAGTCTGTTGTTCAGCATCAGCAGCACAAAGTTTTGTACAGTCACTGTGCTCAGGAAATACATCAGTTCAGTCTGCAGTAAATTAAATTAATTTAATTCTGGGAAGTGTTAATGGAGCTGCTGACCTGCCGTATGATTCACAGACTGTCGCAGAGTCTCAGACTCCCCCACACACACAAGCTGCCAACCAGCTGAGGCCCCGGACAGCGCTGTGAGGAACAGACACTTTGCAGCCACAGCTCCTCCTGCACTGCTGCAGTGCATGCCCGTGTGCCCGCCACCACTCCTGTAAGTAACCTGCCCTCTCTTACCACACACACACCAGACATATGATGAAGTGCCCATTAGGTTGATTGACTGGCCTCTGAAACAGATGCTTATTGTTACAAGAGAATGATAGCCCAAAAAGAAGAATAGAATATAAGCTAACGCTTTGGCAAAAACTTTTGGAGGGTGGTACCTGCCAAAATTAATAACTAAATAAATAAATTGCCATTAAATGTACCAAAAATCGCATAATTTAATTTGTATATTGTGACATAAGTTGATATTTCTGTTTTGATTTGCTTGCTTTGATTTATTTTTATGAACTTTTAATTTTAATAAAGCTAAAAAGGTAGCATATAGTCGAACTCTGACCCCATGACACACGTTGAATGACAGTCCCCTCATTTGCATAATGAGGCAGAAATGTAAAAAGATGTATAAAGAAAAGAATATATAGAAGTTTGAGGAAAAAAATAAATGTAAAAAAGTGCCAAAATGAAGTATACTGTACAATGCAAAGCACCAAAGAAATAGGGGAGCTCCTCACAGCTGCAAAACATGAATCAAAGTATGGTTAGTGAAACAGCTTGACATGGTTCTCAGATAACAAATACATAAGTACAGCACCTCTGGAAACACATTTCTCTTTGTGAAGTTTAATTGACAATGGCACTCCAATTTACAGATTAACAATCGTCAGTGTACATATTCTGTCATTTCCTGAATTTGTATGTTTTACTTGTACACAAACTGCAAAAACTATAAATGGCACATTTTGTTTGTCATTCAAGTTTTATCTGAACTGTCAAACTACATTGTTTTGTCATCAACTTTACCCTCTCTTCAGGCTGTACTCATCGCCCCTCTACGTGCCTCCCAACAACAACAACACCGGCTCATCCTCAGGGGTCAGAGGTCGCAGGAAGGAGAGGACGAGACGCTCCCTGTCCGCTGGCGAGCTGCGCTCCACGGACACCTCTCTGAACAGAGCTATCAAAGCAGCTCGGCACATGAAACACACCTCTGGACATATGGCTAGCTCTATGGCTACTGGACTGAACTACCAGGAGCTGCTGGCTCAGTCCTGCAGTTAACATTAACCTGAGGCTGTCAACACAGCCAGGAGCTGGACGGAGCGAGTGCAAGACCAGGTGAATAAATAATCTAAAATCCATCTCTTTGTAACTTTTCTTTAGTTCCTACGTTAGGAGAAAAAAACTGTTACTGAAGCTTTGTTTACTGCCTTTTTATAAAGAGTCATTTTATGGCAACATTTAAAGGTGCTCTATACAACATTCAGAGCATTAATATAGCAGCAAACGACTGTTGTCTACCTGAGCAGAGAATGAAGTCTCCCACCCTTCTGTGTGTGTTGTAAGCCGAGCTTCTCCGTGCTTTGCTGACATAGACTGGGATTAACATGCATGCGTACTGGCTGTGTGCCCCACTGGCTAGCTAATCGCCGCTGCTCTGCACTGCTCTTATAGAGCGGTTATAGCTGATAACGCCATCCCAACCCATGTCGTTGTTGCGTAAGAGTAGCGCCCACCCTCCGGTTCCCCCTCAGGTTAACACTGTCAGCACTGTTGCCATTATTTGCACTGTTAACACTGTTAGATGCGAGCCGACGGCTCAGCCATCACCATGTTGAGAGCCGGGTGGAGGCAATCCCTCAACCATAGATTTGCTCTGAATTCCGTATAGAGCTCCTTTAAGGCTTAGGTGGCCAAAGATGAATTTGTTTCTTTAGCAGTCATAATAATAATTTCAAAAGATGTGCTGGCATACATTGAAATGACATACTTTCTAAAATAATGTAGTACTCTAGGTCAGTTTAATAAAAATGTTGATTTTCAAGCCGATGAAGTTAAGGAATTAGTTTCTTCTTCGTCATTGGACATCAGAAGTAACAGCTGTCTTGAAATGGCAATTGTCATGAGTTAATAGCTATTTATTGATCATGTGACTGTCTTCATTAATCATGTGTTTTTTTTTTAATCTTTTCTAATTGTAGAAATCTAATAAGTTCAGTGTTATTTTAGTTGCTGTATAAGCTGTTTTTTCCTCATTGATACAGTAGCATGCTGCGCTGTAAATGAAATGCACTCGCTCATTGCACCTGTTGTGAGTTAGTTCTGGATGGTCCTACAAAGAGACCACCATGGATCTATTTTGCAAATGGTCGTGTGGACCTGAGATGCTGGATATCCTCAAAATTAGCCCGCTTCTATGTTGAAGTTTTAGAATAGAATTTGTACAGTATTTTATCATAACTTTGCAAGTGTAACTGTATGAGCCAGACGAGTAAGTCTACTGTAACTGACCAGCTTTATGTGGATCAATCATTCACACACCAGCACTGGGAACAGCAACACAAACAGAGGAGACTTTGTTTTTTACAGATTATTTAATGAATGTTTGGTTGAAATATACCTTAGAACTGTGGATGTTTAAGATAATTCTGTTTATTATTCATTTCCAATCCTTTTTTTTGTACCATTATTTTTCAAACTGTAGGTCTTTTTCAAATTATTTTGCAGTGAATCTTTTCAGGTGTCCCTAAGGAGCCAAATAAATGTAAAAATTAACATTTGGTGTCATTTTTTGGTAGTTTAAACAAATCGAAAGCTACAATTAAAAAAGAGCCTTTTAATGTAATGGAAGCCAATTTATTAGACAGCCTTAGTACATATTAGGTACACATGGAAGTATTGTTTGTGCTTCAACACTCGCAAACATACAATCCCAATAAGTTAAACAGTTTTAGGACAGACTATTGCATCACTATTATTTTTTTCTCTGATAAATAAATTTGATATAAATCAATTGAGTAAACCCTATACAACAGCAAATTATAATAGAAAAAAAGTGAACACAAAGTCAAGCGTTTGCATCACAGAAAACGCATTATAGTGCAATATACAACTTGTTTGGCCAGGAAGGAGGGAAGGGAGGGAGGAAATAAAAGTGAAAAGGGTGGATTTAAGGTTGGGTTTTTTTGCAAAGCCATTCACCATTGGAGGGTTTTACATTGCACCAGAGGAGGAAACAGACAAAAAAAATATAGATATTAGTTCTTTTTTCCCGGGTTGACCACTAACAGCTAGAGCTAAAACATCACAAACACGGCGGCTTCACATTGACATTTTTTTAAAGGAAAAAGTATCACTACTTCACAGTCAGAAATATTACCAGTCAACAGTGAGACGCTAAAACGGCAACATGTGGCACACACACAACACTACTCAGTGCATGGCCCAATTAAACATCATTACTAACCAATGATAAGACTTAATCTGACAGGATACAATACTGAAATACAACTGGCCCTTTTTAAGATTATTCATTAAATATCAGCAAGCAACGGCCTTTTCGACATTAAAACGTGAAGTTTCTCCGGAGAAAGGAAAAAGGTTGTGGCAAGTAAATACTTTACAGTCTCGGCAGCCGGAGGAGGGATGATTCTGGCTTTTTACAGAGCTCGCACTCTTTCCAACGTCGGCTCAACCAAGCATTTTTACACGAATACTTTTAATGAAAATGTATGTTTTGAGTATCAGTAGACTAAATATTAAAAACACAATGCATCAGATTTACATTTTTTCATATTTCTACCTAATGAACTGAGTTTACAGATGGACCGTAGGGTAGTGGGGAATGCTTCAGGAGTGGTTTGAAAAGTTTCAAAGCATGAATTTATACTTTGATACTCAAAACAAAGGTTTTCATTGTAGTATTCAAATTGCTAACTCTGCAGCTCCCAGAACATCCACACTGGATACAAACACATTAACAGTCCACACAAGTCCAAGCATGCTACTGTGTACGAACATCTCAAATGGGCAAAGGGGTGGGGGTGGGAGGGGGGGGCTCCTCTCTGACAAATATATTTATATATATATATATATATATATTGCATGTTGACTGATATATTTTACAACATCAACCTCTCAAACGGCACATCCCTCCTCGACCCGCTTTCAATAAAACTCACACCAAGGAGGAAACCCAAAGGAACAAACGAGAAAATGTCTTTACCTTTTGCACAGGTTTCATAGCATACAATATTACATTTTGGTACTTTCAGTTTTAAATGGCCATCTGTTGTGATATTTAAACCTTTTTTTTAAATAAGCTCATTTAGTTGCATCCATTGTAAAACATGAGAATACTTGCAACAATTTTTATACAACATATATTTTTTTCATCATCTAAGATGTCTTTTTCTTCTCAAGCAAGATGCATACACAATTAATGTAGGGTTTTTTGTGGGAGGGAAGGATACAGCGGTAAGATGGGTAGAAGGGGGGGAAAGGTAAAGAGGAGAGAGACGTATTTAGAGGATCTTAGCTTGTGACTTCCTCGTCTGGTTTGTTCATGGCCTTGAGCTGCTCCAGCAGGCTGGTGGGGGTGAAGATGTGAGTCGATCCTGGAGACACGCATAGAACACACACACACAAACAAACCGAGAGTTAGATCTGCACGTTTGGAAGGAAACAGATGAAAAATGTGTTTTCAGCTCTTGCTATGAATGCCAACTGTAGATGTATGGAGGACTAAACCTGCAAAAATAAAAAATAAATAAATGAAAGACTCTAAATGAATAAATGTCATTAAATATAGCAACAATATTAAAAATAAATGTAGCCATTATTCATTATTTATTAATTTATCATTCTATTAATTCCCTTATTTTTTATGTATTTATTTTGTATTTGATCATTTTTGCATTTATTATTTATTTATGAATTGATTTTATATTTATTTTTAAATGTATGTATTTATGTATGTGTTTATGCATTTATTTATGCACAATTTTCCCTTTGCATTTCACCCCTTATTTATTTCTCCAAACTAATTTATGCCTGTATTATTTTCTTTACACATTTCTTTATGCATTTCTGCCTCATTATGCAAATGAGGGGGGATGTCACTCAAAATGTGTCATCATGGGAACAGGGTGCATGACTATATGCTTCCTAGCTAATGGTGTATGCCTCTGACCCCATAACACATGTTGAGTGACAGCCCTTTCATTTGCATGATGAGAAAGAAATGTATAAAGAAAAGAAAACAGAAACAAATAAGTGTGAGGAAATAAATAAGGGGTGAAATGCAAAGGGAAAATCACGCATAAATGAATAAAGACATGAATAAATAAATAAATAAATGCATAAATACATACATTTAAAAATAAATAAAAAATAAATGTAAAAATTAAATACAAAACTTATTGCAAAAATAAATACATTTTAAAACGACTAAGAATAAATACATAAATAAATAAAAGGGAAAATGAAACAGAAGAGTAAATAAATAAAGAAGCATATTCAAACAAATATCAATTTGTCACATTTTATCAATTAATTAATGGCTACATTTATTTTTTAATTATTTTTGCTACATTTAATGACATTTATTTATTTTGAGTTATTTATTTTTGATTTTGGCAGGTTCCTTCCTCCATATAGATGAGGGTAGTCTCACATAATGTTAAAAGTAAAGATAGAAGCGCTGAGCAAACCAACGTTATAAAATTATAATCAATTAGCCAGCAGGTTAAAATGGATCAAAGAGGTTGAAAAACTAATTATAAAAGGTGGGAGATAACTAAGTACTTTTACTACAAGCACATGTTTAAGTGCTTTGAGTATTTTAAATTTTCTATCCTGCACCTTTCAGAAGTTTACTTTGTACTCTTTATTTCAATACATTCATTTTACAGCTGCAGTTTCTAATTACTACTTTACATCATAAAATAGCTTCTAACTTTTGTTTCGTCAAAATCTTGTCTCCAAAATGTTGAAGTTTGATTTCCCTAAAGACTTTTAAAAAACGTAGAAACATGTACTCTTAACTGATCTGAAAATCCACAAATCTAGCATTACTTATGCTGGACATAAGGGCCTCAATTGTCCAAATTTTTAGGACTATTTTTATTTCATATTTCCAATAAGTCAATCTCTTATTTTAGATTTTGAAATGTTTTAATCTTTATTTGTCTGTGTAAAGTACCATGTAAACATCCTCCACCTCTGACTAATACTAATAGTCCTTCACTCTACAAACATACAGCCTTATACAAACTCATGAAGCCGTGTTAAATCACATGAAGCCGTGTTAAATCACATGAAGCCGTGTTAAATCACATGAAGCCGTGTTAAATCACATGAAGCCGTGTTAAATCACATGAAGCCGTGTTAAATCACAAGAAGCCGTGTTAGATCACATGAAGCCGTGTTAAATCACATGAAGCCGTGTTAAATCACAAGAAGCCGTGTTAAATCACATGAAGCCGTGTTAAATCACAAGAAGCCGTGTTAAATCACATGAAGCCGTGTTAGATCACATGAAGCCGTGTTAAATCACAAGAAGCCGTGTTAAATCACAAGAAGCCGTGTTAGATCACATGAAGCCGTGTTAAATCACAAGAAGCCGTGTTAAATCACATGAAGCCGTGTTAAATCACAAGAAGCCGTGTTAGATCACATGAAGCCGTGTTAAATCACATGAAGCCGTGTTAGATCACATGAAGCCGTGTTAAATCACATGAAGCCGTGTTAAATCACATGAAGCCGTGTTAAATCACATGAAGCCGTGTTAAATCACATGAAGCCGTGTTAAATCACATGCAGCTGAACAATATGGAAGCACACAGATTAGTGATGGCACCACACAACTGTCATGAATCTGTGAACTAAAAAAACAGCAGGTGAGCTAGTAGAAACCCTGCAACAGCACAGCCAATCAGGTGTTAGAAAAATATGCACATGACAGCGTGGGCCTTTAATTTAAAAGCATGCAGACAGCTAAAAAATACTGCTAGAAAAAAGTAAAATAATTGCAGCAAAAAAAGACAAAAGCAGATACATGTCATGAAATCCCAAACCAGAGTTAGGTCTATCGTCTCCTATAGATATGAATGAAAATGTGAAACTGAGTAACCTTAATAACACAGATGAACTGTTGTGACAGCTGAAGACACATTTCAGACATAGTAAAACGTGAAAGGTGCTAGACTGGAGTAAAGCAAACTTTTTGCCAAATTTGGCGCTTCATCGCCAGATTTACCGATTCAATAGATCACTGCCATCTTAATTCATAAAACATTTGATTTACTCCTCACACCTGTCCAACATTATCAACAGTATTTGACCTACATTGGTTTGTTTCTGTTGCAAAGCTGCATGTTTCCTCCAGTTTGATTTGATTAGCTGCTTTACCTCAAAGACATTGACCTACAGTAAAACTAAACCTGACCCTGTGAGGAGTCAGAACAGGACGTGGAGGTAGTTAAAGGTAAAAACAGAAGAGAAAGAGGCAAGCCCATCTCGAGTTGGGTCGTTATGGTGATGCGGGGTTCGTAGGTGTAAGGGGTCGTGGGTGGGGGTTTAGTGTGGGCCACAGAGGTCAACGTCGGACTGGCCTCGCCTGCTTCTCTGCTGTTCCCCAAACACACAGCTTCGTGGGCCCTTTTGCCCCAGAAACACAACACCGTGACGTTGATCTCTAACGCCACCAAATTATTGTACATGGCTAGGTTTGGACCAAAATAGCATAACAAAAACAAAGGCTTGTTTTAGTAAGTGATGGCCATTTTGCTCAGGAAGTGTTGAATGCAGCAGTATGAGGGGGAGCAGCCATACTGCTTATGGTGAGAGCTGCACACTGAGAAAACCATAAAAACCAAAACGTTGGTTTGTAAACGATATCGCTTTAGCAGATTAGTTGGGAATGAGATGGATGGCCAAGTTTACAATATCCAATCTTTAGTGGGTGAATGAGTGTTCAAAAGTAGCCTTGCGGTGGTCATGGACATTTATGCAAATAGGGTATTATTCATTACCTCCGCCAAGGAGGGTATGTTTTGAATGTTCCCATATGTTTGTTTGTTTGTTAGCAGGATTTCTCAAAAACTATGATACAATTCAATGACATTTGGTGGAGGCTCAGCCGTGCTACCATGTGGCCATTTAACACAGCACATAACTGTTTTATAGTGGCCTGCGGCAAAAAGTTTAAACTAGGGCTGTCAATCGATTAAAATATTTAATCCTGATTAATCGCACATTTTTTATTTTTAAAAGGGAGATTTGTCAAGTATTTAATAATTAAAAAGTATTTTTGCCGTATTATAAAAGCAATAAAAAGAGAGGCTGTTACACTAATTTCTAGAAGGAACTGCTGAGCATACATCAGTGCTGTTTGGGCAATCAAATCATGAGATAATGCAAGTTTACACTGACTGCATGTCAGCTGATTGTCTAAAGGCTTAAAGGCTTTTAAAACAAGTCTTAATTTAAAAACACTTTAATAAATACACTAAAACATATTTTCCAGCCTTCTCTTAATTCATATAAAACATATCTGTCACGGCTTCCTTCTACTAGATGCCTTGTATATACAGACATTTCCAACAGGTTATCTTTCAACTTATTTGGCTTGCATCAAAATTAAATCAAGGTTGTTCCAACACACAAAATAAAAATTATAAGCAAACTTAAATTATCTAGAGTTTTGCGTTAAACTGTGAACGTTTAACAGTTGAGATCTGTCCCTCCTCCACTTCTGCAGCCTCAATTGCCCACACCTGACTCTACTGATTGGCTGGAGCACCGTGGGAATTGTAGTCCTATAATTTTCAATGGCTTACAGAGGTCACCACTAGGTGGCAATATTGTTTTGACTATTTACACAAAACAACAAACAAAACTGTCTAACAATATCAGAGAGAACAGTATTTTAGGGTTTCAATGTTGATTTCTGCACAAGCTGATAGTTTTTTTTTTTCATATTTATTTTACTCTTAAATTCAACACATGCATATATCAACTTTGAGCAATCCTGCTAAATCTGCACAGCTGCAAAAGTGAAAATCTCGAAACATTTAACATTTTGTATTATTGAAGTAACTAATTTAAAGGTCTGTTCAGCCTTGGCGGAGGTATGTGCCCTTTGAGTGCTTTTTAGTTCTACACAGGTTCTTTTGAATGTAGTATTTGTTTCTGTGTTCCTCCATCATCATGAGTGAATACTAACAGTCTGCTAGTGACTGGTGTAATAATGGATGAGTCTCCTATGTTAGGGGAGGGGTGGATTAGTGGTAGCTGTTTGGCATCTTTACTTTGTATTTGGTTGCTAAAGCATATCAGGTGGAACAATGCTACATTCCCAGACTCTGTGTCAGCAGAGAGGCATCATAGAGGCAGTGATACAAAGAGCAACTTCTTGGGCAACCTGTATTGAATTGATCTGAAATTATTATGGTTACCTGACTGTTTCCCATCTACGTTGCCCCCAGAATTGCCCTGTGTGTCAGCACCCTGAAAAGGTATGATCGTGATAAAGACGATCTTTTGCTAATATTAAGCACCCTCTGCGGACGAGTCGTGAGCCATGTGAGCATGTGATGGTGAGCTGAGAGAAAGTGACGTGGACGGAGTCGGAGGACTGGGAGTCAAAAGAAAAACGAAAAACCACAAGGGGAAAAAGGAGAGGATCCTTCTTTGAAATCCAACTCAAGGACCTGTCCGTATGTGGAAAAACCAGTAACAAATCAAGGTGATTGTCTTTGCGAAGGGTTGATTAGAAAAATAACCAGACAGTAAAAACTGATAAAGATGGATCTCGGGGGTAGATTAAATCTGGAGTGAGTGTTCAACAGGCTCAAGGGGCCTTTGGGTGGCTGTCGAGGGTCGATTTAATCCACCCAGCTGAGATGATGGGAGGAGGCAGCAGGGATGGGGTCACGACCCCCTCAGACATGGCCGCTCTTCAGCACAGACTTTACTTGGGCTGAATCCAAATGTCCACCCTCTGGACTCGAGGGCCCTCGCAGACTTTGGCCATCTGTGGCAAAACTACAAGGCAATAAGTCCCTGATAAGACTGGCCTTGCACACATTATGGTTTTATTGCATCTGTGTTTAAATTACTACATGGAACTTTTAACTGGTTATGAAACAGTCCCAGTTTAATACGGATCGGCGAGAAGATTGGCTATTTCTATATAGACGAATCTGGCGATCGCTTTGTGTACTCCGCGATCTAGTGGCGCTGTCATTACTGCGGTGGCAAGTCGTAGTGACTCGGTGTCTGCTAACCGTGTTAACTGGTGACTTTCAGCCGAAAGCGTCATAAACATAGTGGTCACATTCCTATTGCAATGAATTGTGGGTAATTAATTAATCTGCAAAGTCTGCAGTAAATCCACATGAGCCCGCTTGCAAACTTGGTGAATTGTGGATTTGGACTGTGGTCAGACATTTAGATTCAGCCTTCCTGTAGGGACAACAGACTGAATAGCAGGACTCCCACTCTGATTGGCTAACTCTCAGTATACAGGGACTAGAGCCTGATGGAGCGGTCCATGCAGTGAGGAAAGGTCGGGGGTTGCCCATCCCTGAGGGTCACGGAAGGGGGGAGGAGGGTGGAGTTACATCAAACAGTACTGAGTGTTCAAAGAAGAAGAAGGAACAAGGAGGAAGCCCTTGTGCTGCGAAGGTTCAGAAAGGGCTTCTTTGTGCGGCTGCCTTTACTTTTTTCAGTGTGATTTCTCTCTCCCTCCCTCCCAATCTGTCTCTGCCTCACTCGGCTGTGGGTTCTGCTTCCTCAAAGGACACCCTAGTGGACTCTCGGAAGTCGGGGTGCTGAAGGTCCGATAAGAATTTGGTGGGGGTGAGTATGTGGGTGGAACCTGTGGAGGAACAGAGGCGGCTTCACCACTCGTCTCTCAGCACATGCCACGCCCCCTTCCCCACTCGCTCCAAAAACTAAAGGGTTAAAAAGACAAGCAACCCGTCGTACAGTACACACACACACACACACAGACACACATACATACAGAGACACACTCGTCCACTGACAGTTCACACACATACGTTACACACACTCGCCATGTTGCACAAACACAAAGACACGCACAGAAAAAGACATGGCGTGGCTGCAATTTAAAGACAACAGTTGTTTTTAAAGACAACAGCTGAAGCAGAGCACAACAGAGACTAACAAAGACACTTTCCCATTTATAACACAGGCTGGCTGGCAAAGCTTTAAGACATCAAATAAACAGTACAGAGGGGCATAACATAAAAGGGCTATTTTAACATAACACATTGCACACAATAGGCAGGTTGTAACAACTATCTGCAGCTACACCTTCCACATACTGTACACAAGGTTACTGCGTCACTGGGGTTGTTGTGGGATTTGGGATTCTGGGTGCGCGGTTGTCCAAAAGGACATTACGCTGTCCTCCACGAGCTGTGTTGTGGGTGGCTTCTGTTTGCAAAACCTGAACTTCAGTTCCTGAATTTGTCATTGCGTATTAAAAAAGGGAAAGTTTATATATTCATAGTAGATGCCAAAAATAAACGTAAACCTGAAATATCAAAAAATGGTTAATCTTGTATTTATTATAAGTCTAGCTTGCCGAGAGTTTGTTGTTTTTTGTCCCTCCCATCATCTCAGAACTTAACTTCCTTATAATCATTTTATCACTTGCTTCAACAAAGTGCAACTTAATCCCAGAAAGTAATTCTTAAAAAACGTTTTAACATCTATTAGCTAGACTGGATATTCATTAGAGATATCTGCAACATCATTTTGCCTAGTCAAAACTCTAATACAAGATATCTGCAATTACAGTTTGACTAGTAAGTTTCAAACTACTTTTGCCATTCATGTGTTTTGGGGTTTCTCATTACAGATATCTACAATTCAGTTGCAGATATCCGCAATGAGAATTACGAATATCTGCAACTGAATTCTGACTAGTTGTAATTCAAGATATCTTTAATTCCCCTCAATTCAAGATGTCTACATTGGCCTTTTTAGATATCTAAAATACAATTTTAAGTAGTCAGAATGACGTTGTAGATATCTTGAACTGGAATTAGGAATTTCCATAATTTAATTGTAGATAACTGTTATCAAGTTTTAGATATCATGAAAAGAATTTTGATTAGAGATATCTTATTTGAAGATATAAGGTCAAATAATTTCGCCCCGTGCTTTGAGAGACAAGGCAGACTCATACAAGGTCAAATGTGTCGTAAACAGCTTTATCTTTCTTTTTATGCACTGAACTTGCACTACTACGTCAGGGTTAGACTGTCACCTCCATGTTTCTCCTGCCCTCCGTCTTTATTTTGCTTAAGCTGTGTGTCCCAGTTCACAAGCTTCGTCCTTCTGTGTCCCTCAGCGGACCAGACTGTACCTGCACCTGCTAGTCAAACCTCACAGTTCTGTGAAAATGCTTCAAAGGACGTGGCCCCTAAGTTATGACGCAGCTTTTATCAGCTTTCACACTTTCTATTAAAAATGGTCCTCTTAGAGACAGTCTCTGTTACTTAACGCCAGGCTGAAGAGATGTGTTTTACTGCCTCTCTCAGGTTGAACGTTTAAATTCTGTTTCACCTCTCCCACACCCAGCATCACTGATAGATGTGGTCCTGAAGTACACCTGTACATCACTGCAGCAATGCAAGAAGGTAAACCACTGGAGGGCAGCAAAAACTAGACTTTCCTGGAGTGTTATGTTACTCTTTAAGGTTGTTGTATCTTTGACGTCCAAAAACCTACAAATATGAACACTTCTTCTTCTGCGCTCAGCGGCGCCTCCCGGTGCACTACTCACCAATGACGGCCTCCCACTTCCCATTGGCCTGTGTGACCTCATAGGCGCAGCGCATCTCGCTGAAGGACGCGCCGCCGATGATGAAGACCATGACGCGTGGCCCGGTGCGGTACTCTCCAGGTGTCTTATTCTTGTGCCAGTGGCCGTACCGAGCACTGGCAGAGCAGAAAAGACAACAGCGTCAAGTTATTACAGTTTTAGAGCCACTTTAAATTGGGAGCTCACACCAAATAAGCTGAGAGGAAGTCACATTTTCACACATACAAGAGATCACACTTCAACATTAGAGGCATGACTAACTATGATGCTCAGTGCTGGGTGTGTCTGTAGGCTATATGTGGGGAAGGGACGGCTAATGAGGCAGATCAGTTTGTAACATGGAGAGGATTTGATGCTGAATCAATACACACCAGCAGAGTGGAGTGTACGGATCAGTGGGGCTCAATGTGGCTTCATCACACATACATGTGGAGTTGGAAATATTGACGACTTGTAATCAGGTCATTTGCTTACAGTTTGGGTTTAAGTTTTCAAGGATGATATTTAAGATGATATCCTTTTTTTTTTTTGAGGAAGTTTCAATTAAGTGATTCATCTGATTAAATTGTTAATTTTAATTTTAATTAAATTTAATTTTATTAAATCATATTTCATTATATAAAAACAGGTGAATTTTGGAAATGACTGTCTATTTTTTTTATGATAAATTTTGACTTTACATTTCTCTGGAGTTAATGGAAATGTTTGGATCACTCGAGTCGGAAACAATCCTACGAAGCCACCACTGGAATCTAATTCTACAAAGAGTATAATACTAATAATATTAGTGTGGCCTGATCTTTATCTGAAACTGTGCAGAAATACCGGGTTTAAACACGATGAATAGGCATGGGAAAAAAGCTGCGCAGCATCCGAATGTTGATTTAGAATTTGAATGTCAAAGTTATGAATGAAGGTCCGAACTATTCGGTACAGCCCTAATACGCATATATATGTATATAAAAATTGGTGCATGTCTGAGCTCTCCTATCTTTGCACAGGGATCTGTATACGGCTCACTAACCAGACAATCGTCAGTGTCGCCTCCCTGCTCTCAATTTTTCTCAAATATTGATCTGTTAGACTCATCTCCTTTCCCAAATTACTATTGATCTTATACCACCATTTCTGTCTTCATAATTTACCGTGCAATGAAATGCCACGCAGTGCATATGTGTGTGTGTGTATATGCATGTGTGTGTGTGTGTGTGTGTACCTGACTGCAGTGGTGCTGAAGGAGGCAGAGGAGCGGGTGGAGATGTAGGGGTAGTGCTTGGTGTCCAGCTTATCTTCAATAGCATCCTGCAGGGGGACAAAAAGACAAAACAGATCTTTGTCAGCAATATTGTCTGCGTTAAACACACACACACACACACACACACTTCAATAGGGGCTTCACAGTTGTGTCACGTCTCCTAGCAACCACGTGTGGCTCCATCATGGAGGTCCATTGGAGAATTGGCTTTGCACAAATAAGGGGCTAAATATAGTTGATAACAACCAGGCTGGGAAAACAGATGTTTGGCTAAGATTGTCGTGTCAACTGAAAAGTAAATAATTGTGCTCGGATTAATTAGTTTGTTGTTTTTGGAACCTCAATTTAGAAAAATGAAAATAGGATATCACCCAATATGGCATTGCAAGTCAAATTATGATTTCAGCCCTTGAAACACACCTCCATGATGTCCTTGACCAGTGGTGTCCAGCGGGACAGCTGATAGGTCTGCTCGCTCACACGCTCCTTCCTGTCCAGCTTCTTTCCTCGGCGGAGGGTGGACTAAAGACGGAAAGACGAGACAATGAGGTCAAAGAAAGAAAGAGTAGAGATAAGAAGATAAAAAGAATTAGAGCGCCACCCGGTGAGGATCTTACATCTGTGACGATGGGGACACCCAGGTTAGCCATGTTGGTGATGATCTCACTGTCCTCTGGGGGGATCTGAGCGTGTTGGATCAGCTTGTTCAGGTTCTCCTCCGTAATGCCTTAACACACACACACAGGTCATATCTTATAACTGTAGAAATTGTATGTTTACATTTAATACGTTCGGCTTGTTCTGGGAGGAAAGGGAATTCATGTTTTTGTCACTTGAGTGCCAAAATAAAACCATTTTATTAAAACTCAAAATTGCCACTATATACATTCTGTATGCTACTTAACCATAACAGCTTATTATAGCTGTGTAGAATTGTCTGGTTATGTCTGACCTGAGAAGCTATCTGGTTTTTACAGGCTCTTTTTCTTCTGTATCTGTATTTTGTGAAGGATTTATTTTACAGACTTGAACTGAACAGCCAACTAGGTAAGTAGTAGTTATTTTTTTTCTTTAGCTCATAGATATATATTCATTGCTAAAAGGGAAGCTTCAATATTTTTCAACCTGGACCCTATTTTCTCATGTTTTTTTGTGTCTAACTGACTAATAGGGACATACATTTCTGAAGTGAAAGGTAAGAAAAACGTTTTATTTATCTTTAGGGTCTTTTCCTTAATGTTGTCAGACACTTATAATAACAATCTGAGCCTGTCAGTTGCAAAAACAAGCTCTTTTAGTGAACCTAACGTTACATTGACGCTGCTCACTTTCTCTCAAAGCTCGTTTCGTGGCTGTCGGTTACAGCGTTATCCCTCAATATTGGACCAATTTCAAAAATTCTTGTCCCCATTAGTCATTAGTCAAGTGATGAACTACAGTGGCACCACCAGCAGTGAAGTAGTCCCTTTTGTACTGCTGGTGATTGTTTTGTTTGTTCATTTAAAGCTATTTCTAATTTCTAAAAAAAGAAAAATGACGGAAAAAATCTAGAAATTATTTTAATGTTTGAGTTTCGGATCACTGTGTGGTGAGGTGTCCGTTTAATGTCCCTGTATTCTGAGCATTTCTGTACATTTCAACAGGTCTATGTAAAGTTAAGAAATACTTATACTCAGTAAGTAAGTAGGTAGGTGGGTAAGTAAGTCGTAAGTAATGAAACAAAACAAGTAAGACAACAAATAAAGTAAGCTTTTACAGGGACGGATATCAGCACAGAGTTTTACAACGTGAAGATTTGATTTCATTATGTCACCTGCTGTCGCCCCCTTACCATTCTTGAGGAAAATGTAGAGCAAGATGATGCGGATCTTGTCGTACGTGGTGACGTTGGCATCCAGCAGGATGGGTACGATGGCCCTCATGGGGTCTTTGATCTTCTCTCCCTCAGCGTCTGTGCCCATAGCCAGATCCTGCAACAGAGAACTCAGGTATCATTTCATGTTTCCTTGTCATTCAAATCGGTCATTTAAAACTTTAAAATACACATTTCCAGGGATTGTAAAGACATTTTATTTTCAAGAAATATCATTTCAGAAATCATTTATCTGTATACAAGAAACTCTTTTTTTGTTTTGATGATTTCCTCCTTAAGCATTACTCTCTTATTTAATTTCCTTTCCTCTCTTCTATCCTTTCCTATCTCTCCTCTCCTTGCTTCTTGTTTCCTCTCGCCTGCCCTCTCACCTGTTCCACACGGCACAGCTTGTCCACTGTTCCCTGGTAATGCTTCATGCAGTCCTCAGCCAGTTGCAGATGAGTAGAGTACTGAAAAACACAAAACACACAGGATCAGGTCAGCATACACATTTACACATGCAGGAAAAAAACATACACACACTCCTATAAGCACACACCTTGCTGAGCTCCTTCTGGTACTGAGGCATCTTCTTCAGCATCTGGGACAGATCCCTCATTGTGGTCTGTTGAAACAAAAGCAAGAGTGCCATGATGTCAACATGAGTCCGAGATATCATAAAATAGACAACTACATAAGTGATAACGGACCATATTTATGTTGGACTTTGGTCTAATCGCAGAACAACTAGTTGACCACTCAACACTTGACTTTGCTATACAAATGTCAAATGGGTTCACTTAATTTCCGCTGCCAAGTGACAAAAATAAATACATTAATTCAATTAAATTAAGTTCTGGTCATGTTTTCTGAGTATATTTAAAAGGAATAGTTCAACATGTTTGGAACTAAATTGCTTTCTTGCAGAGTTAGATTATAGTATGCCAGAATGTTGTAAAATATGTCATAGTAAAGTAAGTCTTAAAACATTTATTAAAAAAACATAGTATAGTATGCCATAAAAAAATAGTATAGTATGACACAAAGACATGTCATACATTTTTTTTATAGTATAGCATGTCACAAAGAAATGCCATAGTATAGTATGCCATAACAAAGTCAAAAAAATCATAGCATAATATGTCAAAGAAATGTCATAGTATAGCATGTCACAAAAATGTCATAGTCTAGTATGCAATAAAAAGTCATAAAAAATTCATAGTATAGTATGTCACAAAAAAAGTCATAGTATATCGAGCCCAAAAAAGTCATACAAAATTTCAGTATAGTATGCCACAAAAAATGTTGTAAAGAAATGTCATAGTACAGTATGTCATAAAAATACATAAAAAATGTCATAGCATAATATGTCACAAAGAAATGTCATAGTATAGTATTGCATAAAAAAAGTCATAATATGGTATGTCACAAAAAATGTTGTAAAAAATGTCATATATAGTATGCCATAAAAAGTCATAAAAAAGTCATAGTATAGAATGTCATAAAAAAATGTCATAGTATAGTATGCCACAAAAAGTCATAAAAATATCATAATATAGTATGCCACAAAAATTGTTGTAAAGAAATGTCATAGTATAGTATGCCACAAAAAAATTGTAAAAAAATGTCATAGTATAATATATCAAAAAGAAATACCACAGTATAGTATGCCTTAAACAGTCCTTAAAAAATTATATAATATAGTATATCATAAAAAGTAAAAAATTTCATAGTATAGTATGCCATAAAAAGTAATTAAAAAATTTCCTTTTTTGGAGCTTTTGAAGAAATAAAGAAGTTATCCACCATGCTTAGTAACGCTATAGTACCAATATCTTGGTAATACTGTATATTGTATAAATAAACATCTCCTCTTTACCTTCTCCCCGGTGTTCATCCTCTTGCTGGCAGAAAATTCCTTCAGCTGTCGTGTCACTTCCCTAATGACAAAACACAAACAGGCATGGAGACACAAGAGAGAAAGTTTGTTATATCGCGCAAGTCAGTATTCAAAGACTGAGTGAAGAGATAGTAAAGTATGAAGAAAAGTACTCACTGGGACACCTCAGCTATGTGTTTGTGTCTCAGGCTCACCCACAGGTCATCGTCTTCATGCAGCAGAACCTCCTTCTCGCGAGAGTCTCCGATGCCACTGGTCTCATACCTGAGGGAAAAAAGACACATATTGTGACTGAAAGACACTAATTTAGGTTCAAATTGGTGATTAAAGCTGAAATGAGTATTTAATACAAAGATTCTGCCTGCTGCAGCATAAAAATGGAAACATTGCCCTCTCAAGTATCATTTATGTGAATTGTGTTTTTCGTACTTGTAGACGTCGTTTTCGATGGGCAGCAGGTCGTAGCCCATGGCCTGGAAGGTGAGCTCATGCAGGACAGGAGAGACGGGGTCAAACGCCCTGTCCAGGATGATCAGCTGTGAGCGAGCCTTATCTGGGCCCTACAGAGAAAAAGAGAAACAGATACAAGAATGAAAGGAGCGGTAAGATAAACATACATATATGATGTTATAATCATTTTGAAGTACAATCTCCGTAATGTAGAATACAACTGTGCGACTTTAACTACTAAGATACATATTTTTACAACAAGAATATGAGACAACAGGTGAAAATCATTAAGCAGGAATACAGAGGGACAAAAAGAATGGATTGTCCTACGCTCACCTCTCCCATAGTGGGGTCATCAGCCTTGTAGGCATCCAGTTTGTCCTGAACCAGCTGGGCCAGGGTGGCGTTGTCCTTGTACTCGCTGACAGAATAACAGATAGATAGATGGATTTGGATGGTCGGGGAAAGTTTCTTTGTATATTAACATATTCATAAAACTTTGTCATTTTTTGAATTTCTACGAAGTAATTGAACTCTTTTGTAAAAAGACCAAATCAGACATCTGTTGTTTTTTGAGTATTAAATTAATCAGCCATCTAGGAGACTAAAAAGCTACTCCTCATAACCAACTTAATAGATCTCCTGAACTCGCTTATGAAAGTTTTGATAAATGCAGGCTAACATCCTAACTGGTTAGCTTTAACATCTTATCCGTCCAAATAAGCTATATCCTTGACTGCTAATTTGCCTTTTGTTTTAGAAACCAGCCTATACCCACAGCTGCCTCTCCGCAGCGCCCCATGCTGCTCACCCTCGGTATCTGACAGCAGGGTACTCCTTCAGGGTGGCACAGAGCGTGGCCAGCTGCTCAGCCAGCCTCTCCATCACCGGGTTCTTGAGCTGGGTCTTATGGGGGCTGTAGAAACTGTGGAAGGCATCTGGATTGTCCAGAGAGTACACCTGCACACACAAACATGGACACAACTTAAACTTTGCTTCAGCAAAACACTTGACTTTACATAATATGTCAAATGCTGTATGCAAAAAATACCAGGATGTCCTACTACATAATTATGATAATTTCCCAGAAAAGTGATGACATTTTGGACAAACTGCAACTTGAATGGTTGACGGAGACATACAACCAAGAGGCGGTAATTCTAGATTTATGACGTACTAAATGATTTTTCTGACTTTTTTTTAGATATACTATGAATTTTTATGTTGCTTTTTTTAATGACATATTATACTATGACTTTTTTGACAACTTCCTTTCGGCATACTGTACTATGACTTTTTTCGACACACTATGTTACGACTTTTTGTCGACATACTATACAATAACTTCTTTCGACATACTAAACGATGAGGTTTTTTTCGACATGCTATATAGTATGATGAATTTTCGACACACTATACTGTGACTTTTTTTTCATGAAATTTTCGACATACTATATTATGGCTTCTACTACTTATGCCATTTGAAAAAAATTTAAAAGTCATAGAAACGTTTGTCGAATAAAGCTTTAAAAAAGTCCTACTAGAGTATATCGAAAAAAAGTCATAGTATAGTATGTCGAACAAAGAAAAAAAAAGTAATTGTATATTATGTTGAAAAAATACAAAAAAAGTCATAGTCTAGTATGTCGAATTAAAAAAAAAAAAAGTCATAGTATAGTATGTCGAAAAAAGGAAAGAAAAAAAAAGTCATAGTATAGTATGTCGAAAAAAGTAAAACAAAGTCATAGTAGTACATAATAGTATGTCCTTGTTTAATTCCCTCTTTCCAATCCCTTTTCGTCCCCTCATCTCACCTTTCATTTCATTGTTCCTCTCGTTTCCCATCCTCTTTTTGTGCCTTCTCATCTTCTCTACTTTCCTGTCATTCCCTCTCCTCTACCTTCCTTTCCTTGTTTGCTCTCCTCTCTCCTCCCCCGCATCACTCACTACCACTCCCTCCTCCAACCCCATCTGTCCACGGTCACATGACCACCACACTTAGTCTCCGCAGAACGGTCCCTATGTTAGCTCGGCTACCATTGGCTACCGCCTGCTGTGTGGCTCCTGACTCACCCAATGGGGTTAGAGCATCAGCCTGTGGGCGGGGCTATGAGGCAGCACTTTGCCTGAAGCAGAAAACCACTGACTCTGAATTAATCAGAGTAGACGGGAGGGGAGCAAAGCATTGTGGGCCAAGCAGCATCTTCAGATAGTGAGAGAGAGTAGGATGGACAGAGGGAGAGATGATGAGAGATAGAAAGAGAGCTTGATGGCGAGCAGTGAGCAGAGAGAGCGCAAGCGACGTGCAAAGGCAGGGATGGAGGAATGGCGGGACAAAAAAACAGAGAAAACAGACTGAGGGAGGGAGGGAGAGAGGCAGGAGGAAAAACATGAAGTAGTCAGGAATTTGGATGCAATGATGGAGAAGCAGGTGGGAGGGAGGGAAGGCAATGTGACAAATGCGAGTCTTTCTAGAACAGTCTGGCAGTAAACAGAGAAACTGGTGAGTCAGCAGCATTATGCCAAGCGACCACCTGAATTCATATTTGGTTCTCTCTCTCCGCTCTCCATCGTTTTTATCCATCCCTGACTCTAACAACCAATAACCTTCATGTTACTATTCCTGGCAGCGTCCTTTGCAGCAATTCTCTCCTCCCACCCGTCTTAAATCGATCTCTTGTTGCTCGAACTCTAGCTTTTTATCTCTGGATCTCTCTCTATGGTTTAACAAACAATAAAAGTAACATTTCAGGGAAAATGCCGAAACAGCCGTGTTGTGAATGAAAGCAGTAACATTGCAGGGACAAGCATGTACAGGGTTACGGCCGTGTGACGAAAGACTCTTTCACATGACGTATTTGAATCTGCAACTTGTTTGCGGTTTAGCATTTATGCAAACTTGTTGAATATTGAATAAATTACAAGAACATTGGGACTTGACAAAAACAGCTCCTCACACGCCATGTTCCTGAAAATAATAAGAGACGTATTCCGCCATGTACTCGTACATCTAGCCTTGCCACATCTTCTTCTGTTACGTTTTATGGCAGTTGGGATCCATAAGTGTTGCATTACCGCCATCTGCTCGACTGTCCCTTGCCCCAATCTATTTCGGCATTGCCATGGCATATGTAAAAAAAGGCACAAGACGGAAATGTTCCTGAATGTAGTGCATGTGTGAATAATGAAAATCACTGATGGCCATCATTACCCAACACCATTACACACAGCTGGACATTTACCTGAGACTCGTAGGGCAAGAAGGCGATGTTGATCTCTGTCAGAGTCTTGCAGGTTTTGGAAGCGCGGCTCTTCACCAGCTCGTTGAAGAGAGGATCAGGGCAGGCTGGAAAGGTGAAATTGAGAACAACAGAATTATAATTAATAGCAGGTACCTCTATGAATAGAGGGTTTGTGCTTCATCGGTTCCAATAACTTCTTCAAATATTAATTCAAGACATATTTCTTTGACCTATAAAGTTTGTTTGGAGATAATGTTTACCTGCACTTCCTCAAACATTCAAAACCTTTTTGGCAGACTAGTTTATGATATCCATCAGTTGGCAGGATGTAGCAGCAGATTCTTATGTGAAAACCAACCCATATTACAAAAGACATTTCTAACTCAGAGACATTGACAGTAAAAGGTAATTGTGGCTTCATAGCAGCTCCATACTTAAGCTCATCTATCACCACTATGCAATGCAATATTAAAAAGCATAACAGATTAAAAATATGTTTCTTAGCCTACACAAAATGAGAAATGAGAGAAAACACAAATTCAAAAATTAAGAAGGGAAAATGTGAGGATCTCTGTGAACTGTTCATTAATCAAATTAAGCAATTAATTAATTAATTAAAGACACACTCCCTGTTTTTGTTACAGCATCTAACTACATCCCCATTGTTACAGCATCTAACTACATCCCCAATCCCATTTCCTCCCAGCTTGAGGACACTGTTGGGTGTTCTAACAACAACGAGCATACTTGTGCTTACAAATATATAGAAAAAGGACAAGAAAGCAGTTTATCTATGAAAGAAATTGTAACACAGAGCTGAGAAAAACGGCACTACCGAAGAAAACAATACAATAACGGATTGAACAACGAGCACAACTGATTTTTAAAAAAAGCACAGAACACAAATAATTAAAAATTCTGCAACACAAATATGTAAAAAAAAAAAACAGTGTATTACATACAGAGCAAGTGTTTGTGTGTGTACTCACAGTCAGTGAAGAAAACATGGGCTGCCTTGTATTTAGCTGAATGAGGGTCTTTGAAGTCTGCGATGAGGGTGTGGACAGACTGAGGAGAGAAACAGAGTTCACGTGAGCGTGTTGACTACAGTATCTCTTTTCTTCTATTGCATATACATTAAATATTTAAACTTTATCTTATCATACATACTGTGTATATTTCTATTTTCTAATGATAAGTTTGCAAGTATTTATTTTTCTTTCATTATAGTATACTATGTAGCAATGTGCAGACCATTTGTGGGTTTTTTTCTGCATGTCAATCTGTATTACGTTTCATATACTGTATATAGAGTACATTGTAGATCTTCTACAGCCTGCTTTAGTAATACTGCTACTCAATTATGGCATTGCCAATAAAGCTAATTTGAATTTGAGAGAGAGAGAGAGAGACAAATAGAGAGAGAGACCATAGAAACAAAGAAGTGTGTATGTGTGGTTTGCCTCGGCTGAGTCAACAGTCGTGTGTTTGAACTCACAGCGGCTTCTCTGTTCTCTCTGCTAAAAACACAGACCTGCCGCTATAGACACACCTCTGAATATACACTATGAATGAGCGATACAGAGATATAGAGAGAATGCATACCTTCTCTGTGGGTGTAATCAGGTAAATGGCCTCCAGGCTGGGAAGAGGCTCTCGTCGCTTCATGATGTCCTCCACGACTGGAGAAGCAGAAACAGACGAATACATGGACACAGTTACAGAGGAACATACACAAGCAAACAAATGAAAATGTAACGGCACAGAGAATCGTCTCTTACTGGTGATGCCCTCTGTCATGATGTCTGTCATCTTGCAGCAGGACGACAACATCCTCATGCTCAGCTGGTCCACGATCAGCGCCTGGCAACAGGAAACAAGACGGTAACTATACAAACAGTTTATCACTCGCATTACATGTTGCTAACAATGAAACTGTCCCATTCAAATAAAGCTATTCTTCCATTTAGTGAATTGTGATTTACCGGATGTTCACTGCTGATCATTTTTGGGAATCATAAATACTTTTAGCCTGCTCATGCTTTTAAGTCAGTGGTCAGTTTTTGTTTTAATGTCAAAAACAAAACAAAATTCCTGTTGTCTTGTGATTTTAGACAATTTATTTAACTAAACTTAGTGAATGTTTGCGGTGCACAGCAGGAAAAGCTGCACTCATATTATTATTCAAGACTGATTCCAGGACCTCAGAATTATTTGACTAATGGATTACTTGGCGGCACCAGTCGTACTCATTTACAGAAATGAGCAGTGCCTGAATTGAGCCAGTATTTACTACTTGGCACAGAGTACCGACACATTCGATTTCTGTCCAACTGTATACCATTAATATTTAGTACCGCAATTTCCCAATGAATCCAGGCACAAACGATGTAGTTAAACGTCGGACAAATTCAGTTCCCTGCTCAAACAATCTGAGGAAAGGCAAGCTGGCGTGTCAGATACAGTATCTAGATCAGTCAGAAAAAATAACTATTTAGCTTGAGTGTTATTCATAAACGTTATTATTAGTGCTTTTTTGTTACAAAGTAGTAATTTGTACCCTTAAATTAATAATTGTGCATGATGTGTGCCCCCAAATGCTGCATGTGCATGCTATACAGGCTGCTGGTTTGGAGAACTGGCACTTTTTCAATACCAATTCAAACATTGCAAGCAGGAAAATCGGTTGTGTTATCGAACAATGACTGCAACTAAGAGTACTTCTCATTGTCAATTCATCTCACAATTATTTCATTGATTATTTGTTTAGTTAGAAAATTGTAAAAAAAAAAATGTGTTCAGTTTCCTAAAGCCCAAGTGGCATTTTCAAACATCTTGTTTTGTCCAGCAAACAGTCCCAAACCAAAATATTCACAATCATAGAAGATTAAAGCCAGCAATTATTCTTGTTTGAGAAGCTGGAACAAGTGCTTGATTGGACTTTTTGGTTAAAAAAAATATTTGAAACTTCAATTAATGATCAAAGTTGTTGTCAATACATTTTTACACGTCAATTGACTCATCAATTAATCGACTAATTGTTTCAGCTCTAATCTTGAAACACAAGATACAGATTTAAGCAAAAGAAAACTTCATAATGTCTGTATTGGCCGTTATTCAAATACTGAACAGGGAGGAAAATTCAGCCCAATAAAGCAGTTGCAGATAGTTAGTGGATTAGCAGATTTTCTTTCAGATATTATTAATATAAAATAATAAAATAAAAATAAAAAACGCTTTTTTGAGTCACTGCCCTCCATATATTTCTTGTAACTGTGAATTTCTTACCTTCCATTCTCCCTTCTTCTTTACCTTCTTGATTACATCATTCATAATCTCTGTAAAAAAATAAAATAAATAAACATTAGGAATCTGATGGGTGCACAATGATCATGAGCAAAGTTGTTTTAACACATTTTGTAAACAGAGAATATTGTGCATGAACGCACACACAGGAGAAAATATCTAACAACCATGTTTGGTTGTTGAGGCATCTTTGAACCCTTGAACTGTTTTGGTCATTTCAATTAAGAGAACCCATTACGCTTTTGTGCTTTTTCCCCTTTCCTTTAATGTGTTATATAGTTTTTTTGTGCATGTCAAAAGTCTGCAAAGTTACAAAGCCCAAGCCAAAGGGAGTTACTCTCTCCCACAGAAACACTGCTCCTGAACTGCCTGAAACGTCTTCATTGAAGTCCTACCTTTTCTTACGTAACATGGTGATGTCACCAAGTAACACACTTCTTTTACATGCACAAAAAAACTATACAACACACTAAAGGAATGGGAAAAAGCACATAATAGGTCCCCTTTAATACTTGATTTATGGGACGTTTGAGCAATGCTCCACATTTTGATAATCATCTGCATGTGTTAATGTTTTCCTTTTAATATAAAGAGTAAAAACTCACTGATTTCTGGCAAAACTGTCCTTTCAGCATAACCTATACTAAGACTGTAATGTTCTGGCAAGGTGCTTATATTCATGTTTTGTTTGGGTTGTATTAGTTCTCCTGACTCATATTCAATTGAACCACAAATAAAAACTACAGTGGAAACAACCAACCTTATCCTGTCCTTCTGGTATAGAAAATCCCATAATGTAATTCCTACACTGGTGGACAATACTATGTGAAAGTCAAATATAGCCTCCAACAAGGTTAATGACCAGAGATCTAGACCAGTGGAATAAATCATCTCGATGAGGAGTGAATAAAAACACACAGGCTGTTGGGAAGCGATTGTGTGCTTCGTTTCTCAGCGATCGCAAAGAACAACAGAGGAAAAATAATCCTTCCCTCTGTGAGGTCACAGCACGATGGTCATGTTTATGCCACAATACTGATATTGGCCAGATCACTGTGCAAACCATCTGCCAGCAGTGTAAGGATAAATCCATTTAGGGTGAATTACTGTTTAACATCATGCTGGATCGCTGTGTATATAAACCGCTAAGCCCTTTCAGCACTGGCTAAAACCTGAGGCCACGCAGATACTGATGGATTATCACAGATTAAAAAGGACTCGGACAAAAAAGATTACAAAACAGTAAACACACATCAAATAAAGATCAGGGATGTGTTCATGTCAGTCTGGTTTTTTTTCTGCCTCCAAAACAAGCAATGGGGTAAATTAAATTCTTCCAGGTGATGAAGACACCAGCTCCTGATTGGCTCTTTTCACAGCGAGAGGGAGGAGCTGAAGGCTACCAGTAGGATCGAAGTAAGGAAAGATACAGTAGATGGGAAGGAAGGAAGGAAGGAAGGAAGGAAGGAGTCCTCAAAGAAAGTCGTATAGTAGCCTTTTTTTTTAATCAGAAAAAAAAAAATCATAAAAAGTCAAAGTATATTATTTCATAAAAAATAGTAAAGTATGTCATAAAAATGTGCCTCAAAACTCAGTGGTGGTGCGTCTTCCGCTGATGTCATTGCTGAGCTGTGTCCCACTCATCCTCATCCTTCATCTGAGGTTTCTGCCTTTATAAAAAAGTGATAGTACAGTATGCCATAAAAAAGGTCATATGCCACAAAAGTCGTAGTATTGTATGTCATAAAAAACGTCATTCTAGGCTATAGTATGCCATGAGAAAGTAATTAAAAAGTCATAGAATAGTATGTCATGAAAATAGTCATACAGTAGTATAGTATGCCATAAAAAGTCATAGTATAGTATGTCTGTATAAAATGTCAGTTTAGCATGCCATAAAAAGCCATTAACACACAGATAGTAATAATAATAATAATAGAAAAAGAGACTTCAGAGAATTCAGTATCAAAGTAATTTAGTTGTCAATACATCCATGGATACATTGCAAACAAAAACATATTGATAGCTAGTTCAGCATAATTTTAACGGTGCCAAAATGCAGACAAATCTGGGATAAAAAATGTCTTCACTAAAAGTCAAGTTGTAGCTCACGGCTTATTAACATTATTCTATTTACATCCCCCAAAACTTAAGTAAGACAAATGATAACAAAAGTTTGACAAGGAATAATGTACACTGACCCGGTCAAATAAACATCGACAGGGTGATGCGGTGGACCCGAATGCAAAGGGGTTTATTTCACAACAATGATCCGCTAGCTGTACATTATCCCGCTTATTACACGGCTACATACTTCAGAAATCAATAATTTGACACAAAAATGGTCCACCCTAGTCCGACTTCAGAACTGCGCCCATAGAAACAATCTGTTATACATAGTAACGGTCTGCTATAAAGAAATAACAGACCGTAGAATGCTGTGATTGATCAATCAGAATCGAGTATTCATTAAAGCTGTGTAATAAATCAGTTTAAATCAACATTTTGTCATGTTTAACTATCAAACATGGGGTATTATTATTAGGAAGGCCCCACAGTGTCAGACTTTGAAAAACCCCGATATACAGTACAAGATGCAAGGAAGGAAGTATGAAAGGAAGGACAGAAGGATGGATGGGATGCAAGGAAGGATATATAGACACTTTGTATAACTCAAACCTTTAAAAGCAGCTTACGCACTATGACCGACTGAAATTTGACCGAGTGAATCCAGAAACACCTCCAGACTCCAGTCTGCACCTCCTGTGAGTCAGAGGAGCTGTATCTGACCTCCTGTGGGACATATGATCTTGGAATAGAACGAATATTATTCTCACTAAATGACATGAGATTCCCCGACTCAGCTTCAGCCTATTTCCAACATCTTCTGTGTCCTGCTCTGTAAACTGCTGTGTCAGCACAACAGCAGAGCCAATACAAACCATTGCAAACAGAAACAAAAACTTCCGCACATGGGCTTTTATTTCATTAAGAACAGAGTACTTTGACTTTGGAGCTGTTGACGAATCTGTGCTAAATGCTAAAAGTAAAACAGTTGCAAAACTAAAGCTGGATTCCTAAAAAGTCAACTTGTTTTTCATCCAGCAGCGCCTACAGGATGAGACACTTCTTCAAACAAAGAAACGGTGGGGATATCCGTCACACGTTTTCCCTTTTCCTCTGCCGCAGCTGATGGGTTTCCTCTTGTTCTGCACTGCAGCATTTTTCTGATAAAGTGTTTCTGATAAAAGCAGCTTCAGTCACTGAACTGATATACAGTTTAAGTGATTTTCTTATGTTTCAAGATATTACACTTCTCTTTTTCAAGAGATTGTCGATAAAAAATTAAACTTTCACACTACATGCTGTATTAAATCTTCTTCTAAAGGTGAACTGAGGAGCAACAACACAACTTTCGCAATCCATGTTGGTCAATGAAGGCATACAGTTCAGGAAAAAACTCAAATCAATATTGTTTATTGATACATATCTAGTCCAGGGAAATATGTCTGTCACGTTGTGGAAGCAAAGGTAAAGCTGCACTACACAATATTTTTATATAAACAATGAATCAAATGATCAAAGTGGCATTTTTAGTGACAAACCCACAGAGAAATATGACTCGACTGCAGTTCCCCTCAGCTCTTCAGAGCATTTTTAGCTAATTGTTCTGGATTTCTGGCCGACTCCACGCTCATTAATCCTGCAGATGTTTTTAGCAAATACAAACCAACGTTAGAGACTAGCTAGTGAGGAAAGTGGAGCATTTAGGAGTTAAAGAGCCAGATGTTTTACTCAGGAGTTGGTGGAGACCAAACCAGAGCTGGGTGCCCCAACACAATCACACCACACCAATTTCCATTTTGAAATTTAACACTTTCAATCAAGTTTCTTTAAACATTTATCAGTTATATGTCACTTTTAAAGCTGGTTCGCCTGTTTACTCCCGTTATTTCCTTGTTCCAAAACAATGGTGAAGAACACCAGGAGCAAATGCCAGGACTTGAGTTTTGAATTTTCATAACCAAACTATGATGATTCAATAATAAAGTGGACGCTGCACACTGATGACCGAGAATGAGGATCAATGCCACGTCAGGCGCCGACAGCACTGTGGATTTTTCCTTTCTGACCTCCTGATAGAGGCACAGTAATACAGGAACGTACCAGTCGGACAGAGGGGAAGGAACCTGAAACAACACAGCGGAACAGCTGTGTCAACCAAACAGGCAGAGTGACAAACACACTCCTCAGACGTCTCATAATCTCTCCCCGCCCAGTTTAACAGGATACACATCCTCATGGAAGAGCAAGGAAGAAAACCAGGACAGAACAAAGAAAAAAAATGTTTTGTTAAACCATAAAAAAAAGAAACTAATTAATAAAAGAAAATGAAAATGAAATAAAAAATAAATAAATCAACAACAAAACATATTAGATTGAATCCCAAAAGAATATATATATAAAAAGTAGTCGTAAACCAGACTAACCGACCAAACACCAGCATTATTCTGCCACAATAAGAAACAGTGTGATGCTACATGATATCTCTGATTGGATCAATGTACACACAGCCCTGACTCACTCTACACATTATGCAGCAGTGAAGAGCTGACAGTTTCTCTCTTTGCCTTGTGGTTCTCCCGCCTTCAGGGACTTTCACCTATGAGTACATGACCCATTTTTTTCTCTGGATCTCAGCTTCACAGCAGCATCACTCCCGAGAGAATCTGACACGGCTGATCTTAAAGAGACATGCAGACAATTTCAGCGGGGCTGAAATATGACGACAGCCTTAGCCTCTCTTTAGTTCACAGACTTTTTAAACTATGTTTGTCAAAAATAAACACTTGAAGCTGCGCTTGTAGGGTCTCAACTTAAAAAAGCAAATGTAAAAAACCTTCAATAAAGAACACATGAAGCCAGGTCTCCATCATAGACCATCAATAAAACTATGCCGTATATAAGTGATGTTGCATGATCAGGTGTTATAGCACAGCGTATTCTCGTACAAAGGTTTGTATGATATCTTACGAAAAAGTTATTCCTCCTTTTTTGTTCGTTTTCCTACTAATATCCAACAACACTTGTCAATTTCAGCTCATTAGATGCAAACATTTTCAAAATAAACTTACGTCTTCACAGGAAACAACTTCCTTAGGTTCAGGCAACAAAACTACTTAGTTAGGTTTAGGAAAAGGTCGTGGTTTGGCTTAAAATAACCCCGGAAGTGATGTTACTTAAGTACAGAAGTTACGTGACTGATAAATCAATGTTGACTTTCGGTTCCACACGGGACATGAACGCCGGTCTCCTGTGCGAAAGTCTGGTGTTTTTTGACCCATCCATCCACCCTGACCTCCTTCCTGATTCACAATGACATGAATTACACACAAATTAATTTTGTGGGATATACTGTATACAATTATAGTGCATTATTTTTCGTAGGTACAGCTACGAACGGTGTATGAGAACAGCCTGTATAGCAATATAGAAAATACTGTAACAGACGAAATGGAGGATGGCATTTCACCATGGAGTCCCTCATTTTCTATAGTGGTATAAGTTGGAGTTCATAGTGTGTTCAGACAGAGCTGAAATGATTATTAATCAATGCCAAGTGCTGACAATGGATGATAATGGATTAACTGTTATAGTCATTTCATCATTTAACAAACATTTGCTGGCTCGTAGCTTCCTAAAATGTAGGAAATAAAATCAGCTTTCCTCCGTTTTATGTCATTGAAATTGAGTACATTCAGGATTTTGGCCTGTTGAGCAAAACCAATAATCAGTTTAAGACTTCACTTTGAGCTATGGTTATTATTTTTGATATTTGTAAACCAAACAATTAATCAAGCGGAGAAAATAATTAACTTATAATGGAAGTGTTAGTTGAATCCCTTGTTGAGATGGTGATCCATTTGTCAGTTTAACTCATGTAATGTTGAGGTTAATTTCATCAGTGAGAGTCAAAGGGTAATGTAGTATGAAACATCACTATGGTTCCCTGCTGTTCAATGTATCTTACTCTTAAATTAAACTGATTCAAAATAATGACTAGACATAAAAGACTGCATGAGAGTACAAATCTAGTCTGCGTTCATGGCTTGTTATTAGTCTGCAGCCTGGTCAGACAGGCCTGAAGTTACATAACACCCTAACCAGCCCAGACTAGCACGAGTTGGCTGTGAGAAAAGCAGAAGAGTTTAAAGCCTCTCTGGCCTTTAACATCTATCTAGTTCAAGGTCAGAGGTCATGCAGGTTGAGGAGAGGTGCAGGTCACCCGGGCAAAACAGGAAAAGGAGCCTTTCCCATGACCTGCACCAATGAGTGATGGGGGATGGTGTACGGGAGTAGAGAGAAAAGGCAGAGTCGTGAGAGCTGAGCACAGAGACGCTCTGACAGCAGATCTGTACTGTATACTGTATATACCGACTAATTATCATGCAGTTTACATAAACGTACCTCAATAGCCCCGAGGCTGCTTGAGCAGATGCAAAAGCCATATAAGAGGCCACATGAGCACATTTAACAACAACGTGGGTCAACCCTTTATATTCTCAAAGGTGGTGAGCCTAACATTGCCAGCCACTGAAAGCATCAATCAACATTGTCAGTATACCACAGAAACAATCAACATATTAAACACGCTTTTATCGTCTCACGACAACAGATCATTACCTGCTGAGCCACAAATATTCTGCCTGTAGAGGCCATAAGATCTTCTGTAATAGCACACACAAGAAAATAGACGCTGAGGCCAAGTGGCCTGCAATACACTCGCTGCCACACATGGAGTTGTCAGCCACCACTATTCACCTGACAGCAAGGAGCGTCTGTGACAGGAACCTCAGGTGCACTTATCAATCAACAGAAGTTGCTAATGCAGCAACAACAAGATTGCTGCAGGCTGTGTGCGGTCTTCAGGGTGTGTTTTACCTGAAGGTTTTACAGACCAGCTGACTAATTTTACCAGTGGATGAACAGCGGCCAGTTAGCTATAGTCAGTATTTTTAGCTATAAAACAAGATTTGACAGCAGTTTGTTGATGCTTGTTGTACACAGTTACATTCTTCAGTTTGTATTACTGCACTACGCTCATAGTTCATTCAAAATATTGCCTGTAAATCATATGCAAAATGCCCCTTAAGAAATTAACAATTTCAAAAAGTGCTGACCAGAACAACTCTTTTCTTACATAATGACATCAGCTGACTAATCGATGACTATTTCGCCAAACCCGATGTTGTAAAACGCCTACTGGACGCCCCCCAGTCAGAATTATTTGAGTAGGTATGATATCGCCAAACTGTTCTTTTCAGATGAGAAGAAATCTTTTTATTTTCAGCACATTTGATGCAGTGAGAGCAGACCTACTTATGTCCAATTTCTCAGGGCGGCAAGACCAGAGGCTCTTTGTTTTCATGGTTATGGTTGTACTCAAAGGATACATAAAGTGACAATGAAGACCTATTGAGAAAGGGAGGGGAACTGCTTTATTTTGTCAAAAACACAAAAAACTAAAAAGGGTATTTCATTTAAAATATGAAACGAAAAAGTAGCAAATACTAACATTGGAAACGCTTTAAGCAGAAAAGGTTGGATAGTTTTGCGGAGGACAAGACACTGAAATAAATAATGTTTCTGTTATTTGTTGATATCTGTCAAATGTTAAAACATATTTATATCTGAAAATAACTCTTTAAAAGGAGTAAGGGTGTAGGATCTCGGGCGGCATCTAGTGGTAAGGTTGCAGATTGCAACCAACTGAAGCTTCTCTCGTGTGCCAAGCGTGTAGAAGGACTACAGTGGCCGACGGGAAAGCCTGAATGGCCCTCTCTAGAAACAGTTGTTGTAAGAGTAGCGTAGGTCATTTGGAGCAGAGTCCGTGCTTAAAGAGTGTGTGTGTATGAGGGAAGTGAGTGGTGAAGCAAGAGAGAGAGTGGCGGCAGCGACAGGAGCGAGTGTTTGTTTTTTTCCGTTTCGGCTACTGTACAAACATGGCGGACTCCGTGAAGAGGACCCGCTCCCTATGTAAATATAAATGTCTCATTCTAAGGTAACAGAAACACAATTCTTATTTCAGGTGATTATAAACTAAAGAAAACATAAAATTAGAATCCACTTCTGCAAATAGATCCCCCTAAATGTTACACACTGGTCCTTTAGATAAGTTAAAATATGTTTGTAAAGTCTCACCCTGCACTGCGTTGTGTTTAATTTATATCCAAACAAATAAATCTCAGTTGACTGTTAGTTTGTCTCGGGTCAAAGAGCATGGGTGCCTCTTTGGAGGTGTGTGTCTGGATGTCAAATGGCAAAAACTGTTTATGTTTCCAGCGGAGTGCGATTGGTCTAATTTATTCATTTATCCTTCGCCCTCCACCTGCTGATCTAATAATGCAGGTGAGGAAGGTGTGGCTGGAGGCCAACAGTCCTCTTCAGCTCCAAATCATTGTGTTTCTCCAGAGACTCCACGCTCAGTACAGAACACACATTAAAAATCCCTTAACAATTAAATCAAATCCCTCTCTTCATTATACCTTAAATATTCCATTTTGACTGGAAATACAACGCATTACAGAAAATGAAGATGCTAAAACTGCCGTTTCACTGTGAAAGATGTTTAAAGACGGATCACTTATCAAAATGGTCACTGATTACTCACTTTATCAAACTGATCAATCAGCTAATTGTTTTCAGCTCTTTTACAGAAATACCAGAGCAGGAAGCTGCAGGGAACCATCAGCTTGATATGTAATGAATTCATTCATAAATTCGAGCAGCGTTAACATTGACTTGTTTTTTAGCACTCTAAAAAAACTAATAAGGGAGAGGGATTTAAAGGGGACATATTATGAAAAAGTGCTTGTGCACATACATTTGGGTATCTGGAGTGTCCACCAACCCACAAACTGTGAAATAAGACAACCCACTCAGTTTTATTTTGAGCTGCCTAGATCAGAAAACATGTGATTCATCAAGCCATTCAGATTGGGCTCCACTTCTTATGTCACATGCAGGCTCATTAGAATATATCGCACACCGCTTGAGAACATAGACTGTATATAAGACGTGGAAGTAGTCACCGCAACACCACCAAATTGTTTGTGAACTGTTGTTTTGAAGCCTCGAGATCGGCATTTAGTTTTTTTGCAACCAGAAGTGACACCAGAGGATGGAGCTAAGTACTACCGAACGCTGAATAAGACAGGCAACCAAAAAGGTTATAATTAACTTTCATGAACTGAAAACACGCTGTGAGAGGGTTACAGTTGTAGGATGAAAACACAGACAACACACAGACCAGACAACGCCGTGGTAGCGACCTGTCAATCACAAGGTAGCCACGCCCTAAAGCATACCCTGCTTTATGGTCTATTTGACTCTAAATGGGACCATAACTTTCTAAATGAACATCATGTTGTATTGAAGAAAACTTGAAACTAGCGATTGAGACCATAAACTCATGTTTACAATGTTTACTGAGGTAATAAATCAAATGAGAAGTAGGGTCATTTTCTCATAGACTTCTATACAATCAGACTTCTTTTTGCAACCAGAGAAGTCGCCCCCTGCTGGCTATTAGAAAGAATGCAAATTTAAGACATTTTCCGCATTGGCTTCACTTTTCAGACCCGGAGTTAGCCCACATCTTGAGAACTACCTTTGCAAAGATGCACCATATTTTTCTTACAAGCCAATCAGAGCAGACTGGGCTTTTTCAGGAGGGGGTCTTAAAGACACAGGTGCTAAAACGGAGCGTTTCAGACAGAGGGAGAATACAAGTATATTCAGATGGAAAGTATGAGAAAAATAATGTGGTTTTTTTAACAATAAAGCATGTAAACATGTTCTAGTAGAAGCCCAAAATATAAGTATGAACCTGGAAATGAGCATGATATGGCCCCTTTAAGTGAAGCTGGGAAACAACTCACAGAAGCCCAGGGTGATAAAATTGGCAGACAGTATATAATAGACTGTAGGAAAGCAAGTGATCCACCATGATGCCGCAGCTGGAGCAGGCTCAGCAGTCTCCTCCAGCTCAACTGTACTGCTTAATGTACAGCATAAAAAAACCCAAATCAATATAATTTTGCACATGAAATCCTCCTCACATCACCATCACGTCATGCTATGCGTTCTCTTTTTCTCTCTCCTTAATCTGCGTTTCCTCTTTTTGTTTTTGTCGAGAGCATCTTGGCTGCACTACTTGGCTTTCTGCACCTATCTTCTATATGTAGATTTTTCGGTATTAAACATGTTTCCACTGTATGAGTGCGTATGTATACAAAAGGAGGATGGAGAGAGGAGAGCATGTCACGTGCTACTGAGCAGACTGGGAGGAGGAGGATGTCTGCCAGCTCTGACACAGCACTCTTCCTCAGTGAAAGAGAAAGGGGAATTCATTAAGATTATGAGCCACTGTAACCATGAATTAGAGAGCTCTATTTCAGCCAGCCCTTCATGCTCTGTAACCACGGCGACATGACATTTCGGCATGGATTTATCTGGGAGTGAGTGTGTTTGCAGGGTGCATGAGTATTTGTTGTGTGTATGTGTGTGTGTTTTACGGAGGCCCAGAGGCTGCAGGCACTGCGTCAGACACTGAACCCAGACCAGTGTGTGATGCTCTGGTTCAGTGATGCTTCCAAGGTCAGATGAAAGCTTTGTGTGTGTGTGTGTGTGTGTGTGTGCGCATGTGTTTGTGTACGTGTGCAACTAAGTGCATTCGTTTGTCCTTCTCTGCTTCACCTTCCTCCTTTTCTAAAAATGTCCTGCACAGAGAGGAGTAAATACGCACCAGCCTGCTTCCAGATACTTCCTAGTAACTTCCGGACTTATCACAATCAATCAGATACTTAAAGGAATAGTTCAGCATTTTGGGAAATAAGCTTATTTCCTTTTTTTTTCTCCAAGAATTAAGTGCAAAAATCAATGTCAGTCTCATGTCTGTTAAGTCAGGACGTAGTTAGCCAAGCTTAGCATAAAGACTGGACAAAGGGGGAAACAGCGGACTGCGGATAGAGCCGGGCTAGCTGGCTCTATCCGAAAATCCAAAATAAACCATGCCAAAACCTGTTCTGTTTTACATCATAAAGACATCACCTTGGACTTTTGAGAAACTGGGATATCTTTCACTAATTTCTGACAATCGATGAATCTACAAAATAATCAGCAGATTGATCAATAATGACAATAAGTTATTTGCAGCCCTATCTACCAGCTCAGGTTGCTGCTGGCTGCTGAGATCCTCATCATTCAGCTTTATTGTCCTTCTGCTGCTCTCTGGGACTGATGCTCATATACAGTCATGGAAGGGGAGGGAGAACGCTCTTGCTTGCTGCCCATCCCCCTCCTTCATCCTAGCTGCTACATCCACTGCTGCAGAGAGGACCCATGATGGTGTTACCCTCCCTCTCTGCCCCCCCCAACCACCACCTCCACCAATCCCATCCCGGCTTCACCTCAGCCAAACAGAGCACAGGTGTCGCCTGCTGCGTCCCTGCCTTTACCTACTGGGAAACGTGCGCGTGTTTACATTGTTCTGGAAGAGACGATGCGCTCGACGCCGAGAGCCTGCCTTTAGTTTTACAAACTGGGTTATGTAATTGCCGGTTACAAGGCATAAATGATAAAATAACGCAGGAATATTTGGCATGTGAAGTTGTGTTGTGTAACGTTGTAGGTGTGCAGATGATATCATTCCTTTCTAAATGTGGCCTTAAATCAAAAAGTGTTGCCATATTACAGAAAAATCTTATAAGCAGCACGACTACTAGTGATGCAGGCCGTAAAAATGCAGGTCGGGACTCACATTCTCCTATTAAAACTCCACAGCATGGCTGGCCAGTAATTCAGTATTATCAGTGAAATCGTATCATGACAATATGATCCTATCACCGTATTGATTTACACAACTGCTTTGTTAAAAATCAGTGATTCCAAGCAAATTAATCAAAAACTAAGAAAACAAGTAGATAGGGTTTCGGTTGAGACATGTGAGTTTTTTTTCTTCTAATAACAGTGGAGCACAGTTCATTGCATTGAACATAACTTTCATTACTATATATGTGAATTTGTCTTAATTCTAAATATTGCGCCATATATCATTAATGGGACTCTAAATTTCCCGTAGGTGTGAATGTGAGCGTGAATGTTTGTCTGTCTCTATGTGTCAGCCCTGTGATAGTCTTGATGTACCCTGCCTTCGTTCCCCCGCGACACTGAATAGGATAAGCGGTTACAGATAATGAATGGATGAATATCATCAATGAAAAAATATTTTTCTACATAGCAAGATATTATAAACAGCCACAGTTTTATATACCACCTATCACAACAATATTCCATTATATCTGTTATATAACGTCATATTCTTGGCTTCAAAGTGAATTTACATGTTTGGGTTTGTAACCAATGCTGGTTCAGGCTCAACTATAGCTCCATGTGGGAGGCCTGACTCCCAGCCAAAGCACAAACCTTTTCACCCTCTATCATATCATAGCACAAAAACACTGTGACTCTGTAAGACTGAAGAGGAGGAGGAGGTGAATGTGTATTTGTGTGTACGTGCTGTTGGGGGTGGGGGCCTGAGAATTTGCAGCAGGACACATGACCAACGTGATACATCATCACTGATCCTGATAAGAAATGTAGAGAGATTCAGCAGTCTCACTGCCAGAAAGCGAGACAATACTACATGGATATCTGTTGTGAAATGTGAAACCGAATCAATGATATCAAATGGAGCAAATCCTGCACCATGGGCAGGGCAAGTTACAAATGCATAGAACGTGCAGCTGGACCAACACCACCTGGCTTCACATGAAGAGGTCTCTATGAGTCTTTCCTTCACTATGCAGGCCTAGTGTCTGACACTACCACGACGCATCAACGCTTTGCACCCAGCTGACCCTGCTGCTGAGGAGGATGGAGCTGCTGCCTCCATGTTCAGGCCTGCATCAGCACCACCACGCATCGACACTACTGGAGCAGAAACAAATGAGTCTAAATGACTAAAATCAGTGCTGGACAGTCGAGTCTATGACTGATGCTGCAGGATCACACAGACTGGGTTTGATGGGTGGCGCACCACCAAGTAAAGGGCATGAATGATGCTGATGAAAGGGCATTCACTGATCGTGCATAGCTTGTGTGCAGATAATGCGGAATTTCTTGACGTAGTGGCGTTTTAAAAAAGGCTACTTTCTCGTTTTTTGGGATGCAACAATCCGCCATTAATGTGCAGCTCAGCTCTGAATGGGGTGTTTTTACGCAACCCATTTCATCCTCCATCAGATGGGTGAGGCACTGCTGAAACCAGGGAATCCCACGGATGGAGAGTGTTAATCTCCAGTCACTTTATAACATTGGATTATTGCCTATAATTAGCTGCAAAGGCGTGAGAATAAAGAGTCTGCAGTCTCTTATAAAGCATTCAGGCAGTGCATGTTGCAGGTCCAATGCAGTGCAGATTATTCCAGATATAAACGCTGAGTGAGGCTAAAAAGGGCGTATATGTGGGCTACATTTGCCTCCAGGCTTTTCTGCATCCTTCTGGAGGAGGATGATCGGAGGAGCTAATCACCTGCTTATTAAATCCATTTTCACTCGAAATACAAATTGCGCATGAAAAACCGCAGGAGCACTGAGACAATAAACCAGCCTCTGCATGCAGGTTTGTCTCTACATCCTCTTCACTACACGCAGCTGTGGTTTACAATATTATACAATGGAACAGCCACCTTCATCATCACCATCATCATCACCACTAGCTGACATCCGCATCCTTCAAAAACACATAACACAACCGCATTTTTACGCGCACACCTCACCAAATACAGAGCAGCAAAATAAGACAATAAAAGAAAATAATCTTACTTTCGCCGACCACCGCCTTTAATCCGATGGGTGCCATGATGCTGCTGTGTGCTGGACTGACTGACTGAGTGTTTTACCCTCTGCTGCTCTTCCTCCCTCCTCTCTGCGTTCACCTCACATCGCTGCGGAGGAGCCTCCAGTTGGAGACGTCACCACGTATCCTTCCGCATCATCACCACTCATTGGTTTGGCTACAACTGAGCTTTATTAGCTACTACAGCCTGTTCTTGAGTCCCTAATAAATCACTATTATATTAAGATCATGTATAGCCTTTTATCCAGAAACATGCTATTCAATTAGGTGTATTGTCTATATGTAATAATAATAATAATAAATAATACATGTATTTCTATAGCACTTCTCAAAACAGATGTTTGTTCTTGTTCACAAGACAATAAAAGCAGATAGAGTAAAAGATATGGTAACTGCTAAAACAGAACATCACAGAAGATATCAATAAAATGTAATAGTAGGCATATATGTATAAACACCAGGGGAGATCAAAAACCATAGCTATAACCATCAATTAATTGCAATTTATTATTTTCATTTTGAATTAATGTGGCTATTGAACCTTCCCAGAGAACCAATGTGAAATCTACAAACTGCTTAATTTGCCTGAAAAACCAAAGACAACATATAATAGTCAGTTTACATGGATATTAAAGAGAAAAGCAGCAAATCCTCACATTTGAGAAACTGAAACTAGCATTTTGCTTGACAAATAAAATTCATAAAAACAATAAAATCCTGACAATTCTAACTGCAATTGTTACTGATTACTTTTATGTTGATTGACTAATTTATGGGCGAACTGTTCCAACTCCAGTGGCTGATTATTGCTGTTGCCAGGGGATCCAAATTGTATTATTATTATTTTTTATTTAACCTTTATTTAACCAGGTAGTACTCATTGAGATTAATAATCTATTTTGCAAGAGAGACCTGGCCAAGACAGCAGCATTTAAACATATAAAGTTTCAGACGCCACAACATAACATACATAGCATAATATTATACAAACCACATTAAAATCAAGTGTTTGAAGCCAACGTTAAAGTGAAAATATTCAGAAACGTTGGCTTCAAACACTTGATTTGAATGTGTTTTGTATGATATTATGCTATGTATTTATTTTGCATTTGTTTTTGTTTTTCATTTGTTTGTTGCAAATGAACGATAACTCACTGACTGGTAATATAAATAATACGATTATGAGAATATTCTTATGGCTTTCACACTAAATCTGCATTCGTCAAAGAGAATATTGTACATGTTTTTCCATTAAAGTTTGAATTATTTCACACCTATCTGCTCTGTCAGCATTATTTATTATCTAAATGTGGTGACTAATTAGATTTGTGAAGTGAGGTTTTCTGCAGTGGTGATCCAGGCCCCTCTCAATATTAAACAGCAGAGAAACAAAGTGTCCACAAGAGGGCAGCATGCATCTTTCTGCAGGGAAACACATGGGCATCATGGAAAACGGTTCATCTCAGTGCATTAACCTCTAATAGTATTCAGCTTATTTTGGGCTTCAATATTAATAGTATCCATATTATAAAACTATTTTAAATAAGACACATTAGGGGTGATCTTTATATACAGTGCATGGATGTTTGTGCTTTAAATGTCATACATTTAAAGCTGAAAATAAAGTTGCATCCTCCAACCTTTAGGATGTGGTTTAAAGATCTCATACATCATTTGGTATTGGAGAAGATTCGCTATAATACAAGAGGGTGTGCTCAGAAATGTTATGCTATATGAAGACCCTTTCTATATAGAAAAAATGGATACAACTGACATTGAAGTTTTAAACTGCTGACCCCATATTACATATAATTCACAATTTATACTTAGTTTTTCTTATTTCGTTTTTTTAATTTATTTATTATTATTTTTAATTTACTTATTTTTTTTTTTTTTTGGTCCTTTCCTTTTTTTTATTCTTTTTTTTATTTTTTTGTTTTTGTTTGGTATATGTTTCTTTTATGTTGCTATCGGATTTAACTCATTTATATGTATAAATGTAATTGTTTATGAAATGAACTCTGCTTATTTAAAGGTGCAGTAATATTGTTATAGGGATGGGGGTATAATTTGTTTATACAATTATTTATTGGAATTTGTACAGAATACCAATAAAAAGACTGAGCAAAAAATAAATAAAGTCGCTCTGCATCAAAACACAGTATAATATTTTGAATATGTTGTCACTACATTAAGCTCCCGGCTCTAGCCACACCCTTGGCAGGGCCGCCTGAACACGTTGAACCACTGATGACTCCCAGAGGGTGTGTCCTGTCACTGTGAACCAGACCAGTGTTCACCTCCTCCAGACTGGAGAGAAGAGAAGACACGCAGCAGCAGAGCCGGAGCAGTGTGCCTCTCTGGAGGAAAGTGATCATCCCCTAGTGGGTCTCTGCTCGGATATCTGAGACTATACTGGAAATATATTATACAAGACCTATTTTCCCTTTTTGAGGACAAGCAGCTCGGATACTTGCAGGGTTTTGTGACTCCTGTAACCATGGGGGACGTGGTTTCCTCTCACCTGGATGAGAGCAGGCGGGAAATGATAACAGGTAAGAGAGGAGTGGCCGAGCTGCCTGCAGCTGAATGTTTATACCACAGACTGAAGTTCCTTAAAAGTTATGTTTTTCATAACTGACATTTTCATAAAAGTTTGTAACGGAGTTTGAATAGTTTCAAGTTTCAAGTTTATTTGTCATATGCATTTAAAAGTACAGTGTACAGCGAAATGCATTTTAACCTGGGTCTCTCTCAGCCCTTAAAATCTATAAATAGTACAGTTGATAAATACTACAATAAATAAGACAATACCTGAGAATAAAATTAGGTCTATCCTCCAGAAGGGGCATCTTAAAAACTCTTAAAATGTCCTACATTTTCCAAATAAGGTGCTGATGTTATTATAGATAAAACAAACTTTAAACTAAGCTGTCATTCTGACTTGCAGAGTGAAATCCACAGAGACCTCCTTGCATGATTAGTCCAAAAAAAACTGACTTCCTAATACTGCATGTGGTGTTAAAATACATTAAATTGAACTCTGATGCCTGCACACACAGCTTTTTAATTTGTTTTGTCCTTCTCAGCAAGTGTCCCCTTTCCCCGTTTCATTCTAGGACAAAGCTTCTCATTCATATCAGTGTATTGTTGCTCTGCTCTACTTGAACAGTTTCCCCCTGAAGCCAATCTCTGCTGCAGGCCCATTTCTCTGAGATAATAAGTAGGTTTCCCAAAGGAGACCATGTTTGTATAAGTTTGGGATTGGCTGCTATTTAAGTCTCAGATTGCTCCAGACTCCCACTGTGTGAACTGTGCAGGTCTGTGTGATCATTTCAAACTGAGGCATGGGAGCATTGCTTGTTTTTATTTTTTAGTTGCGGTTTACATCCTCCAGACTTGTGCTTTGCAGGCATAAAACTTGCATGAGGAAACCACTTATGGAAACCAAAGATTTGTTCTTGAGGTCCACACACTCAGTTTGTATGTTGTTACTCTTACTTGTGAACCAGAAGGAGAAATACTCGGAAATAGTTTAAAATAGGAAGAATAGCATTGCTAGAAGCTGGCTATTGTGGTGGTGGTTTATCAGTTTTCATCGGTTATGTTAATTACAGTGTATCTGAAGTGATTGAGACTGGGTGTGGTAGTGCTGAAAGGATTTTACAAATTAATCGACAACACATTTGATAGTCGTTTAAGCCACATCAAGGAAAAATTGTGAGGATTTACGGCTTTACTTTAAATCATTATCAATTGAAAATCTTTGAGTTTTGGACTGTTAGTCAGACAAAACAATTGACAGACATTGCCTTGTGCTGAGGGACAAATTTGTCGTAGCCAACAGTTCATTAATTATTCTAAAAATAATGAATTAATTCATAGATATAGAATATAAATGTTTTTGCAGCCTTATAATGCAAATTCCCTATATTTGATGTCATCTTCACTACAAGAAGGCCTCTAAAAATGAAGGAATATGCAGCCTGTCAGATTCAGAATGAGCTGTAAACAAATAATAAAACTAATGAGCATGAAAGTTGATCCTGGGAACAGTTTGTGTGACGAAATAATCTCATCTCAAAAGGTCCACTTATAGTAGCTTTTCTGGAGCGTCAACTGCATATCACATTCTTCATCAGTTTTTTTTGGGAAATCAATTTATGATTAAAAAAAAACATGAACAACTGCAAACAGAACTTCCAACATTTCAAGTTTTCAGCTAGATTACCTAAAATAGTGAAATATTTTCTGCTTGTGAGTCTGGCTGAGAAAAAGATACACATGAGATGAGTCAGAGCGGGAGGGGGAAGAGAACATAATGAGTGAAGCTGCAGAAGTAAAGCAGGTAGAAACATGTCACAAGATTAATAGCCTCACTGAAACTGCTGTCTGGCTCTCACACACCCTCCCTGTGTCATCTTTACCTAAGTACCTATCTATAGATCTTTTACCCTTTTCTTTGCATGTATGCAAGCATGTACACATGAATTGCATAACAAATAGCGTGTCTGAGTGTGTGTGGTATTGAGTGAAGACTACTCAGCATTTCTGCAGTGGGAGTCTTGTTTGGAATGTGTACCTCCCATCAAGGTGGTTTCTTCATCCTCGCGGCCTAAGCACATTCTCACAAAATGATCTCCTCCCTTGTGAATCTACACAACACAGACACAATAGCACTTAAGAAAGATGAGGTCAAGGCTCCAGACTAACTTTTTTTTACATTGGTTACACCTAACGTTTTCATTTAGGTGCAACCAAAACATTTCACTGCGCCGCAATAATATATGTTAAGCATTTCCTTTTTTGTCAGTTCCAATACACATTTTCTTAACGCATTATGTAAATGATTGTAAACAAGAATAAAGGTGCAGATAAATTATTTTTTTTGTGTTAGATAAGGCCATCTCCTCCGAAGATGTTGGGTCAAAAGGGCGCCGGAAGTAGGGGGTCCGAGGGGCCACTTTAGGTAGTGACCAAAAGAATGAGATTGCGGATACAAGTGGCCTAAATGAGCTGGACTCACCCTTAGAGATAGGGTAAGGGCACCTTCCTTTGGAGATTTTCCAGCCATGTCCAACTGGTAGGAGACCCTGAGGTAGACCCAGAACACGCTAGCAAGATTATATATATATATATCTCATCTGGCTTGGGAACGCCTCAGAATCCCCCAGGAGGAGCTGGAAAACGTCTAATCTACCTTGCTTATTCGGGCCCGGATAAGCAGCGGTAAATGGAAACTACTATAAATAGGTACTCTATCTTAGATGTTGTCTTTTCCAGGTTTCTCATGCCGTGTTACAGGTTTTCTTTTTTATTCATTCACATAACAAATTAGGGTAGGGGGCACATGACACATGGTTCTTGTGTGACAAGAGAGAATGGGGTGGATATAACCAAACTTTTTGGCATGCCTTTACAGGTTGAAACAGAGGATTGAGTGTCTGATTTATGATGTGGTCTTTGTTCCCAAATTCCAATTTCCAAGTGCCCAAAAGGCTGTCCTTGTACAATTACCCAGACTGCTGACTTTGGCACAGCAGGACAACCAGTGGAAAGTACCGACTCTCTGCACATTTGGAAAGGAAGACCCGTTAGCCAGCACTTATCTTGTGGAAATTTACACTGGATAGAGAAAGTTTCAAACATTAGATATTCACAATTTAAAAAAGAGTGACAGATTAAAAGAAAAGTTTGCATAAGATCCATATCTTGTGCAAACAAAAATATGTTTTGGGACTTCAGGGACTCCGAAGACAAAGTGTCCGCATGAAACTTTCTTTTTATGAGAACAAAAAAAAGGAAAACTTCTCAAATGTTCAGTATTGCCTAAACACAAGCAGACGTACGACATCTTTAAATAAAATAAACAAATAAAATTGTCAGAAAAAAAAAAAAAAAAAAAAAAAAAATCAGGAACTATCTGATCTAGGAATAAATAAACAAAATTACGAATCTGACTAGATATTCCAAGCCAACTTTCAGTATCTAACGGTTTACAATACCCGGTACTAGGGACACATTTTGTTACCAAAAAAGCATCAAGGTTCGATAGCCAGCCCGACTAAACAGTGGATTTAGAAGGAGTCTTTGTTTTAGAACAATCTTCCTCTAGGTTTCCTCTAAATCGTCCACCCACCTCCTCCTGGTATGACAGTGTTTTTAATAAGTCTGCGTGTCCCTGTCCCCCGTCTCCTCCACATTCTCTCCCTTTCTATCCTGTCCTGTCAGCGCTTTCCTTCCTGCTCTCCCACTGCATGCCGACTCTCTCCTTCCCGTGTTGTCCCTTCCATAAACAGATCACAGTCAACACTGTCTGCTGCTGACTGAGCCAAAACACGTTGACCGACTCTTTTTCCAGCACTAGAATGTGGGAAAAGCTCATGTCCCCTCAAGCAGGTTCTTGGACTATTTTGTTAGGATGCTGCTTGCAGACAGTGGTGGGAAAGAATTGCTGAGTCAAGCTGTGGAAGGGATCTATGCAATACAGAGGACAACACTGATTGATCTGTATTGATATCCAAAGGGAGACTCCATACTTTCCCTCCAAACGACTACTCACTTAGTCTTTAAAAGGTCTAAAAATACACGTCACAATTTGGAGTTGATGTCCTCAGACTACTTCTTTTGTCTGACCAACAGTCCACAGCACCTATAAAATGACAAAAATCACAAGCAAGACATATAGATTGTTTCTATTGGATTGAATGGTGCAGCCATAAAAACACAGAGTCGTTGGGTTTGAATATAAGTAGGCCTAGAATGACTTTTGCCTGCAGCTGTAATTTAACTATGCAAAAGCTTTCCATCCCTAAAGTTTTACTAATGACAGAGCTGCACCAGACAGCTATGATATAAAGTAAACTGTGCTGATAACACGAGTTATCTGCACAAGAGTCACTATGTTTTCCACTTTAAATTTGACTATATGCCACTTTTCATAAAGAACTGATAGCGACAGTGGAGGTTGTGGCCTTTCTGACATGGTGAGACTAAATTTAAGAAAGTATGTTTTTACAAGAGAATTGCGGCTACTAAAATATACACAGCTTAAATTGCAAAGTCAAACCGATACGTTTTGAAAAACATGTCCAAAATAGAGTTTATAAAATCATCCTCAGAGATTCATGTGGAAATCAGCCATGTCTTTCTTGCTAGAAATGAATTGAAGTGCTCGATCTGTTCTCTACTGACTTGTGTTGTTTGAACCAAAATTAACTTTGACTATTTCTTCAAGCTTTCTTCATTAGTTTTCATTGCAGGACTGTCAATTATTTTTACTTAAACATGTTTAACCTTTGGCACAAATGTCATCCATTATTATAAAATTATAAGATGTAATTTTGCACTCGACTGTATCTTAAATAATACTGCTTTAGAAATATGATATCATTAGTGTGATGACTTTTTGTAGTATGAATGTTTCTTGATCTTGTGTCTGTCTGTCTGTGTATCTTCCCGTAGCTCGGACCAGAGATGTGATGAAGGAGTTCAGTGATGTGTACGAGCAGCAGTACGCAGTTGCTCTCTTTAATAGCGTCCGCTTTGAGATAGAAGGAGGCGGAGGAACGCAAGCACAGCTGCTTCACAGAAAGGTACGTGCATTGTGTCGGTCATAAAAGAGAGGTTTAAACCTGCTCGATGGGTAGAACTATACAACTATACAAAGAAAGAATATGTCGCCTCCACCTGTGACTGGATTCTAACATATAACATGCATACATTTTCCTGTACTACAGGAATTGTATTCATGCAAACAGTGATTCAGCATTATAATTAAACTAACTTGAATCTCTCCAGCTTTCCTTTCTGCCATCTTACAATATGTACTTAGAAGATGTACAAATTCATACCGTTGTTTTAACGATTTTAACGATTTATGCATTACACAAACTTGCATCAATGTAAGCTTTGTTAGGCAAACAGGCATGAAAGAGCTCCTTCTTGGGGTCTATGTACCAGTACATTACTTAACAAGCTCTACCACTGTTTGTATTCCTCTCATCTTTTTGGCTACTGAATATTACTGACGGTCCCACTTTTGTTCACGTTTTCAATCACTGAAGGGGAAGTGGAGCACATTTCACACATGAACAGAGATGCTGTTTGGAATTCTGTTATGGTAGTTCATCTACTCTCTTCACTTAGTGGAGGACAGCTGCTGCTTGTGTGCGCTTATGGCATAAGTGCAAAATTATGCATATGTGAATCGACACTTTGCAAACATACATATAAACAAAAGACACTCTAAGGGCCCTTTTTTTCTAATCTGCTATTTTATCTGTGTTTACTTTTGATGTAAAAATATTGGACTAAAACAGAAATATGCGATAGTATAAAGTCGGTCTGAAATCTGTATTATAAATATACCATTTGCACCACTAACACTGTAGTTTAACCTCTTGCTTTTTCCTTACATGTAAGGGAGTGGCTGTAGCTTAGTGGGTAGAGTGTCCTCGTTCGATCCCGAGTTCCTGCTGTCTGCATGTCGAAGTGTCCTTGCACTTCACAGAAGCCCACTGCTCCTAAGGAGGGGTTAAATAGAGAGGTCAAATTTCATGTATGTACCAGTATGTACTGTATATGACAAATATAATATAGCTTTTGTTTATTTTAATGTCGGGATGCATTATCAGCACGTCATTTGCATGTTCTCAATATTTTTTTCATTCAGAAAAACACATTTTTGGGTGCACAAGCACATACAATCCAAGTGAAAAGCTGTTTAAACTGATTGCATCCTTGTAAACAATCTGGGTGTTTTTGGTGAAACTCAATAAAAACAAAAAACATTATTACGACTATTATTTTTAATAATATTAGCCTGTGGTTTACCTCATATAACATTGTGAAGGATCATGACTTTCTTTCTGCTCTATACCCTGACATAAGCACGAGTGACCCTGTCACTAATGCACACATCAACAACAACAACAAGCAGCAGCAAATCTGTTCTCTAACACAAGCACCTCTTTATGTTTCAGCTCTGCCACTCCCTTCTTTCCCCTTCGTTCTTTCCTTCCTCTTTGAGCGGTCTCAGTTACAGTGTTATTTCGTTTAAGACTGGAAATCTGAAAACAAAGTGGGTGGTGTGTATCCTTGTGTAAACACTAAACAAAAATCCCCACCCCTGCATATTAGGAAACACAGACTAAGCTTCAGGTCTCTTGCATTGTTAAAGGAGTTCTGACAGACAATGTGTGAATTGTGAGAGTAATGAAACCCTAATTTTTATGAAAGATCTCAATTAATACAAAATGTTTGTATCACAAGATACATAAAATATGCCAATGCCATAATGCTTTAGTGTTAAGTGTCTCTGTGATTTTTCAGGACCCTCTGGCAGGCCGGTCCATCTTCTCAGGGAGTCTGTTTGAGTATCTGGAGGAGAATCGAAAGTGGAGGAATCGCTTTGTATCGGTGCCAAACAGCTACACAATCAGCCTCTATGAGAGCAAAAAAGTGAGTAACCTTACACTTCTTACTTGACGAAACTATGATTTGGGCACCTGTGTTAAAAAAACAGCTTGCCGTGTTTTTTGCCATCTCAACAACAGGCACACGAACAGGGCCTTCACCCGAAATCAACCATCAACTGCGCTGGATACAAGGCCCTGACCTCAATGGAGGAATACATGGAGCTGATTAATGCCAGTCTGCCAGGTAAGAAAAGGACAGACAGAAAATTATGAATATCTACTGTAAATATGCAGCCCGGTCGCACAAAAAGGCGTGTGAATGACAATAATGCGCAAGGCATAAGCGTGTAATGCCGTTCTTGCTCGAGGCGTGTCATTTGTACGCCATGTAGTCTATATTGACTGCAATGTAAACGCATCCATGTAAATATGCTCAGAGCTAGTGACGTAGAATGAAAAGGGAGGGATGGATGGGTCCAACAAACAGGACTTTTAACCAGGAGACCGCTGTTTTGTTTTGCAAGTTACATTTGTGACTTGTTTTTTAGTGACAGGTTTTCTGTACTAATGTTACGTTGTTTCCGTACATATTGTACTTAATTTACTGTACGTACTTTATTTTAAAGGCCAACCATGACGGTTTTCCTCAACCGAACTAAGTGGTTTTGTTGCCTAAACCTAAGTGAGTGGTTTTGTTGCCCGCTGCTGGTACTGCACCTTCATATAAGCATGTAATATTAACGCCTCAGCGAGGCAAAATGTGACACTTGCACGCTTTCCTCTGGTGGACAAGCAGGTCTATTCCACGCTTTGGCGTGATATCGGGTTGAAATATGACAATATGACAAAACATGGCTAAAAATCGTTGATGTATACTGTACAGCAGTGGTTCCTATTATACCATTTGTAGAATTAGATTCCAGTGGTGGCTGTGTAGGAATGTTTCCAACTCGTGTGATCCAAACATTTCCTATAACTCCAAAGCGTTGTAAAGTTCAAAAGTCAAAATATATTGAAATAAGATAAAAACAATTTTCGAAATTATTACATTATCTAATCGAAAACAACTTTTAAAATATTTTATTCGCCAATGCACTTGCTTGTTTATCATTGCATTTTCCTCATTGTCTGTAAAGTGCTTTCTAAATCTTGTTCTGTCATGTGACCTGTTGCACTAAATCTTGTAGTTTCTCATTCTCGTTCTGTCATGTGACCTGTTGCAGGTATCAAGGCCAAAGTTGGCAGTGGTCCGTTTATCAAGTGTGCGAGCCAGTTCCCCCTCATCCTGTGGCACCCGTACGCCCGCCACCACTACTTCTGTGTGATGACAGAGAAGGAACAGAAGAAGTGGCACGCAGTGCTGCAGGACTGTGTCCGACACAGTAACAATGGTAACGATACACACAAGCACACAATGACTTCACTTCTTCTACTGTAAGTAGAGAAGTAATACCACTAGAAAGGCCACTGGCAGTGTAACATTAATGGTACTCAAGATTATAGAAATCTGTGATGAGCATAGGAGATGAAACTTGGTAAATTCAGCTGTCCAGATACAGTACATGTACACCATGAATAGCAGTGACTTTCTCTCTGTGCTCCAGACAGTTAGTTCCTCTCTACCATTGTTCATGGTTCAGACGAGGGTTTGTGTGAGTCACGGTGTGAAAGCTTTACATGCCATCTGAGCAAGCTGGTTGATCTGTGAATGCGAGATGCTGCAGGAATGATGACTATTTGTATATTTTATTAGTCTCGGCTACAATGTGACTTATTGTTGTCTTTGGATCAGAGCTCAAATAGTTTGCAGGGACTTTATTTACTCAGCTGGAGAGAGAACCAGACTTCTATTTGAGACAGGCTTTTATTCTATTTCTTCATGTTTTATATTTGATCATATTTAGTGAGAAGCTTACTGTTATTTTAAATAGCCATTTCTGCTGTTAGGAGGCTAAATAACGCTCCAAACTTACGCTAAAGTTTGGCAAGGAAAAACTGGCATGGCCATTTTCAAAGGGGTCCACCTCTGACCTCAAGATATAAGGATGAAAATGGGTTCTATAGGTACTCAAGAGTCTCTCCTTTACAGATTACTTGTTTAAAAGCTTGGGGAATGTAGTGGTAATGAGTCGCTGCTTTTCCCTTTTTTATGAGACTTTTTATTGTACAGGTCTTTTTTCCCAGCCTTCATTTGTTTGAGCATGCCACCATTATATGAGAGCTGGCTTTAGTTAGTGAATTGATTGTGTTTTGGAGAACATTGCGGTGCGTTTTGCATTTGGTTGCACGTTAGAGGATGTTTGTTTTATGAGGGTGGAGAAATACTCTTGATCTGTTATTAACGTTTCTTCTTGTGCTGGCATGACTCATGTGACATTGTGTTGAGACACAGAGGGCAGAGACATGCCCGAGGATGTGCAAACATAATGTAATCCGTTTTTTTGTGATGTCGTCATACTATATCTCTCGGCTTGGCAAGACAACTTAGAGCGACACCTTTGGGCTTTGTGTCGAAGAATATAAAATAGGTATAAATCATTGGCCAGATTCCAACCTTTGTGTGCCGCGTGGCATGTTGACTGCAAATTATAGTTATAAACCAAGTCTTAATTGGCAGGTATATTTAAATTTAAATTTTGCAGTAGGACGTAGGGAGTCCATTCGCTGCCTTCATTTGAGGAGAGTCAAGTTCATTTTTATGGTTGTGTGCGAGCATGCATGCGTGGGAGTGTATGATCTCACATTCAGTGTGCTTTATTTAGACTTGAGACGGAGAGAATCAGAATGAGCGGGAACCTTGGAGAAGTTGAGATAAAAATACAAAACTACAAAGATTTAGTGACTGTTGCTGTGAACATGAATGGGCTTGTTTGGATCCTGCTGGCTGCAAAGACAGATGGTGTTGACAGATTGTAGATCAAGAGTAGATTAGACCTAATCATAAAGGTTCTCAAACAAATTATGAATTTATGACCATATCTATAAAGTAGGGCTGTCAATCGATTAAAATATTTAATCGCAATTAATCACATTTTTTATCTGTTCAAAATGTACCTTAAAAGGGAGATTTGGCAAGTATTTAATACTCTTATCAACATGGGAGTGGACAAATATGCTGCTTTATGCAAATATATGTCTATTTATTATTGGAAATCAATTACCAACACAAAACAATAACAAAATCTGTCCGAAACCCTCACAGGTACTACATTTAGCATAAAAAATATGCTCAAATCATAACATGGCAAACTGCAGCTCAACAGGCAACAACAGCTGTCAGTGATTATGACTTGCCCAAAACTGCATGTGATTATCATAAAGTGGGCATGTCTGTAAAGGGGAGACTTCTGGGTACCCATAGAACCCATTTTCATTCACATATCTTGAGGTCAGAGGTCAAGGGACCCCTTTGAAAATGGCCATGACAGACGCTCTTAGTTTAATTTTCCTCCTCTGCATTTCATTCATTACATCAAACGTGCATCAGTAAATATATGCAGCAGTAAATATCGCCCCAGTGAGACAGAACTTCATGTTTTTTAAAAGTTAACGTATTTTCAACATGTTTTTTAGATGAAACAGGCGGACACACTGAACTGCAGGCTGCAGAGTGTGTTTACCGCTGTGACCACCAGCAGCCCTCACCACATCATGTTGCTTTGTCATACATCAGCAGACTAATCTTCGCTGGTCTTTAGTCTGCGGTGGAAACACAGTGGGCTGAAGGAACCTTTTAGTTCTTTAAAAGTAGTTCTAGGGACTAAAAAGTCCTGGGAACTTTTGGTGGAAACCCAGCTTTAGTTAACTTTGGGTAATAATAAATACTAAACACTAACATTTTGGCAACAAAGTGGCGCGCTAACATCCATATGCACAAAGACAAGACTTTACCTTAGCTGACCCTAATTTTCAAGCACACAATTATGATGTAAGTTTTACAGAACATGCCTCAGGGTGTGCACAGATATGATTGTAATGCTGTTGTTTGAGCTTTAAGGCTTCAACAGCTCTCCGCACATGACATCTGATGTATGGCTGATTTATCTGTACTTGTGCTTTAAGTGATTGTTGGGATGGATCATCACGCACAATTGGTGTCACTGTAATCATCAAGTCAGCTGCATCAAATCACTCAGCACCTACAGAAAAATACAAGCAAGTGAGCAGGACAGTTTGTCTAAACATGTCCACTGTAAGTTAAAGGCTAATCAATCCTGTATCATGAACAAAAACACAAAACTTCACACCATGTATAGAATGAAACAACACACTGGCTCTAAGCTCATCTCCAGACTGACAAAGCTGCTCAACCGGATTCCGCCTTGTTTTGCACATAGCCAACTATGTTGCATGAATTCAAAGCGTTATCCTTAACCGCACAATGCTAGCAGCTGTCTGTCATCAGTATTAGTTTCAAAACATACAATGCACGCCCACTAGTTAGAGGAGCCAAAAAACTTCTGTTCATTTCTTCAGTTTAGTCAAATTTTGGTCGAAGGGGCAAATTAATTAGAAGCCAAACACCAACTTTAGAGCACACATGTTCTGAGTGTAAAACAAAATCAGCCCCTTGTGTGTACCCAGTCAAGCTCACCCGTTACTTCCACAACACTACCTGTTCGGGCATGCTCAGTAAACGCCAGAGTCCCTGCCGTACATTCCAGCTGTGAGGCTGGGCTTCAGGAATATGTTGTGAGGAACAGAGTGTGTTAAACTGTCGCCGTGGCTGGTGTCGGTGTGGATCGGCATTCATGTTTTTTTTGGTCTGTGTTGACACACCCAGTCTCACCTCTGTCATGTCGGTGTTTTGAGGAAAACCAGAACCGGTAATAGACTTTTCCTGGGGGTGATAAATGGTTTTACAGCCTGACCCCTGACCCCTCTCTCCAGTCTCATTTCCTCCCTGGACTCACACATATATATATAAACATTTACGCTTAATGTATATGCCTCCATGTCCAACAGGGCAGATTTTAAGATGTTGAAATTAACACTTCTTTAAAGGATCAATATGTAGTGTATTTACTGTAGTAAATCATAAAATGACCATGATATGTCATCAGAGATTAAGGCAATTAAAGCTGTAGTAGGCAGATTGGAGCAAATATGAATATAAAACGGTCGCTATATCCTGACAGTAGTTCATGAGACACGTAATCTGAAATTAAAATCATGTGCCTCTGTGTCCTCCGGTGCTCCTAATGACGTCTGCCAGATTTCACAGACGAGAGGAAAACAACTATTCAGAGCCGAGCTGGAGCCTTGCCGTCTCTGAGCAGCTGTCAATCACTCGTGAACTCAGATCAAGCAGTCAAATTAGGCAGCGCTAATCAAATATGAATCAAGATTCTGTTCCTGTAATGCCTATTTCTATCCTCAAATGTTTACAGAAACATATTTTAGTGTATTGTTTAGAGTTTGCAAGTGATTGACAACCGCCTCCGTTGAATAAACAGCAAATAGGAACGCTCTCTCTCTGAAATGACCTGTGATTGGCCAAAGTCTCCCATCACGGGCTAGATTTTTTAAAGTCTAAAAACAGAGCCATGAGGAGGTGCAGAAGTCTAGTTTTCTCTCAGAACACTTGAATTACAATATGCTGAAAGGTTATTATGGAATTTTTGCCCAATGATGCCAAAATATCCTGCTTTAACATGCTAAATTGAAATACTAGCTTCTCCGACAACAATGCTACAGCCAGTATGTTCTCCTTTGACATTTCCAGTCCAGTCCGTCTGTTTTTGTTCTGGCCAGTGTGATCCCGTCCACTGCCCATTTCGACATGCTGTTGCCACATATGAAACATATTGGCACGCAGACACAGCCTTCTGCATCCATGGGAGCAAGCAAATGAACTGGATCAACAGAGATAACGTTGACGTTAGATTCTACACAACCAAAAGCCTTGTCACATCTCTCTTTGGTCTGTGTGCAGCTGGGTTATCAAGGCAGCGAGTATTTGAGACACACAGCCAGTGAGGTGATTCCGACTACTGCTGCTGGCCAGATGCTAACGCAGTTGTGTCTAGAAGGTAACCCTCAAAATTGCGAAAATTGGCGCTAATTATCAGTCACACCGGAGGAGCAGACGGGCCACGGCTCCAATGCTTCGAATTTGTACTACATTACCCATTTTAAATGTTTGCTGTTAGTCCTACATATTGCCCCTTCAATATTGCCCCTTTAAATTGTATAGCAATTTTGCATATGGCATATGAGACTTTGCACTTGGTTTCCTAATAGACTCAAATGAGAAATGACCACTGTATTTAACACTTGATTCTTACAGAGCACATGGTACAGATAATACTGCAGTGCCCATGAAGAATAAACTGCGAGGAGCACCGAAGCTTCATGCAAAGCAGCTGAACACTGACACTATTCAGCTGGCTTTGATAAGTAAAAACCACAAGTTAAATGTTCCCACTGACACACTGTAGCTCTATTTGAATCCACTAAAGCTCTTGTTGTTTTATCCTCAGCGATCGGCTACTGCTTTGCATCATCTTAACAGGATGATTTGCAAAGCGTCCTGTTAATAAGCTCAGTTAACAGGTGACCTCATCGCAGTACTCTGCACAACACAAAGTTTCAGCCCATCAGATTGGTCAACTTGAGTTAAATCAGGTTAATGTTGAACCAGGATGATCTGCACAATCGAATAGTCCCTTACGGCAGACATTTGGGATAATAACTTCACTGTTAACCTTTGTTTACAATTTAAAATGTTTCTTAAAAAGAGTGAAATCTGACTGCTCTGGAAGCTTCAGCAAAGGACTCTGTTGTGAAGCTCTGTAGAGTGGAGTCACCATGTCCCTGTACCTCTATAATTAACCTGGTGAGTAAAATGTTATAATGGCTGAAATTGGACCCAGTACAACCAAACTGAAATTTTCCATAAAGCCACAGGCAACTTCCAGTAATGTAATAGTGTCGCGGTTGAGGTTAGATCCATAATGAACTTAATTGTCAAGTAAACAAGATGACGTCGAGTCCTGAAGCAATTCGTTTACAATTTGTTTCATATCAACAGAATATGAATCAACACCAACTTTCATAATCAATTAAAGTTACTTTGAGGAACTTTTAACTGGTTATGAAACAGTCTCAGTTTAATACTGATGCCTCTACATGACCTACATAAGTAAACTAGACCATCAGTGAGAAGATTGCTATTTCTATATAGTTATTCTTAATGCTTGTCATCGGTGCGACCGGGTCAGTTTCCGCGCAAAATCAGATGAAAGGATTTATGGCACGCAGGTTCACCAGTAACTCCTTCAGCTCAGACTCCGGCGGTATCTAGTGGTGTGGTTGTAGATTGCAACAGCTCACTCCTTCCTTTCCAAAACTGCGGTAATGTGAGCCGCCGAGTGCAAAAACGTGGTAACGCACAACTTTAGGAGAAGTCAGACGGCGGCTGGTGATACCACAGTTTTGCACTCTGTGGCTCACGTTCAAGTGTGTCAAAGAACGACTGTACAGTCACCTCCAGGTAACGTAAAAACGCAAAAGGCTCTCTCAAGAGACAGTGTTTGGTTTTGTCCGTTCTGGGCTACTGTAGAAACATGGCGGTCCAACGTGGCGGACTCCGTGAAGAGGACCCGCTCCCTATGTAGATATTAAGGACTCATTCTAAGCTAACAAAAACACTCCTTTAATGGCACCAGTAAGCAAAATTGGCAAAACATTTGTTCGTCCCAGCTTCTAGGATTTGTACCCTTTGCTTTTATATCATTGATCATTTTATATTGTTTGGTTTTGGACTGTTGGTCAAGCAAAACAAGCAATGTGAGGACATCATCTTGGGCTCTCAATATACGTATGATATTGTAAAAAAATTTTTACGATTCATCAATTAAAAAAAACAATACAATCAAGAGATGGGTTCAGTTTGTGCAGCAGCCGGGCTGATGCTGCATCACATTAGTAGTCAGAGACTGCTCAGAGCTGCTGCTGGGCCACTAGAGAACCATCAATCACAGACAAGTCTCCACCCCCACAGCCTTTAAAACCAGTCAGCAGCCCTCTGCTCTGATCCACAGACCTCAGACTAATTCCTCTCAGCAAGAAGAGACCTGCATTCAAAGGACGATATTTGAAGCCAGGTTTGTGGCTTGTCAGTAGCAGAACAGTGTGCTTCTCACCATGCTATATGGTTCAAATACTGACATTTATGGTGTCATTACCAGACTATATGTAGTATTAATACAAAATAAACCAATACGGGGTGCCCAGCATTCACTCAGTTGCTGCTACTGGAGGCAGGGATCTGCTAAAATCGTATTTTAGGACTTATTCAGTCGTGTTTGTGATGTCTGCGGTTGATGGTATGTTTCAGCGAGTATTTATTGTACTGTGGGTTCGGCTGGTTCCATAGGGCCGCACCATATGGGGGAAATCCATTCATGCATGTCGGTGGGAGCAGCAGCGGTGTTTAAAACCTGCATTGATGTGACGGCAGGTAGCCTGAAGCTGAAGGCTAATCAGACAATATTTGACATTCAAATGCTTTAATGGGTTTTAAAAATGTCAAATATATTTAACTCTGAGAAACAAACACACATTTGTGGATGTGAAGGCCTGGGAACTCATCCACGGCTGCTGCTAAAATCCCACCAACCAGAACGTGGTGAGCAACGCAGGGAGGGAAATGCCTCACATAAAGAGACGGTGGTAAGTGCTGCCACATGTTCTATTTATACAAAGTACACATACACACACACGGTGCAGAGAAACTGTAATCTGCTCCTTGATCTAGCTTGGTTCAGGCATATGGAGAACGTGTAGGGGTTTACATGCCTGGCAGATTGTCAGAAGTATTTTCCTTTTTCTGTTGGCACTAAGAGGAAATTTTCTTTTCAAGTGGGCAACAAGCTGAGAATGTAAAATAACTCACTTTCAGGCATTTCACACTGGTGATCTGGTCATAGTTTGTGCACTAAAAGTGTTCAAATCACTGATTTATTCTTGAAAACCAAACACCAAGACTGAACCAGGCCAGAGACTAACGCCAGGCCATGGGTAAACAATATGAAACGGTTTAATAATACTTATTTACTATTAATTTTAGAGGCTCTAATTAGTATTATTTGGTATTGGCGCAGTCTGTCTTTGCTTCTCTTTCTCATAACTGCCAGTCACGCCCTCAACAACAGGATACTGATTTTTAAACTACAGTAGGTCAGCAGCCCATCATCACCCACTTAGCTACTCGATGTGCCAGGTTCCTATTACATGTTGCAGCTGGCTAGCTAACATGAGTAAAACACAAACACATCAAGAGTTAGAGAGCTTTAAAGTTTGCTTTAAAGCTTAAAAGCTTTAAATGAGGAGTTTGTCTTTCCGCTTGCTATTCTTTGTTACTTCTGTAAGACAGATGTAAACAGGAAGTATAATATTTGCCATGGAGTCAGTGAGTTAGCTATGGACTACATGAACCTAGTGTTTTTTAGCCTATAATTGTTTACAGTTTTGCCAATTGGCACCATTAAAAATATGCAGAATTAGCTATAAGCAGTTCCTTTTTGCAGTGTAACCATGGATGTACAGACAACTATCACTGAATTGCAGAAAAAGTGAAATACCTTGAGGATTTAGCCATGTGAAACCATACAAATAGATTATATTCAATCATGCGGAAAACTGGTTGGTTGACTGCTTGGTCAAGAACACTTTAAAAGGTCATGAGGCATGTTGTTGACATGCACATTATCAGTTGTGGGTCTTGAACTGTCTGGTAGAAAGATAGCAGGGATCAACAATAAGGCTTGCCAGCTTGCCCGGGACAACTAAAATACCACGTCGGGCTAGTAAATCAAGCAACTCACTTGCCCGATCTCTCAAGTGGTAAAAAATAATTAACACATAGTTTTTTTCCGGAGCTGATGATGGAAGTAGCTAAGGAGTGAGCCATCTTGCGTCCTTCTCATCTCAGTTGAGAGTTGTACATGTGCAGTACTGATCGGGCACTCGTGAGAAAATGGTGGTAGGTAAAGACAAAATATGAGCTCAAGCGCGAGCGAGCATTTCATTTATCCTGGAAACAGGAGTTCAGTTGGGTGGTTTTAGAGGATGTGGGCAGAACTCCAAATTAATTTACTCAAAGATTAAACATGACAATTGATAACTGCCGCCGATAACTTGCATGGGGGCAAGTAAAATGTAACTTGGGGCAAGTAGATTTCTGACCCATTTGCCCAACCGAGCAAATGAAAAAACATTGAACCCTGGATAGTAAACTTAAAGCCAGCCTGCTGCTGCGTCCCTCAGACACTTTTCACTGCATTTGACCTCCAAATGATGGCTGGTAACGTGCCAACATTATTTTCCCACTGTGCCTCTAAACCTTAGTGTCCGGTGAATTCTCGAGAAAACTTGTGCCAAAACAAGCTAACACGCGACTCTCAGCCCGTCAGCAAAGACTTAGTGAGCTGGAGGGAGACAGCTTCCTGTCTGGCTCTGCCTTTCCCCCCGCCTCACTCCTTGGTCACTTCCTGTCTTTGTCAGCCTCCTCTGAGTCACAGACGTCCAGCCACAGACAAAACAACTTGATAGACACACAGTGATGCTTGTCCTTAACAGACTTCACATACAATAAACAGATCATCATACAGCCATTCTGGCGGGAGTACAAAGGCATGTATTGAAAATATAAAAAATGTGTTACAGTAATACTGTTTGGTTTGGGTTTCAGATACCTTTCAGCATAAGAATATTTTTTTTTTGCTATGTCATCATAAAAAGCCTGTTGTTCCTGTAATGAGCTGTTTTGGGGCTGGTTATTTCATCAGAAAATCAGTCTCATTTAGGGCTGTCAAAGGTAACGCAAATTAATTGTAATGCCATTAATTTCTTTAATGAATTAATGCAACTTGCAATTTTTAGGCTTTCGCAAACTAGAGTGAACATACTGGTATTATATGAAACTAGAAAAACCTAAGATATCCATTGGTATCAACCATGTCATACTAGCTTGGAGCGAAGGAGCCATAACGCTGCAAACTTACACTACATTTTGGTGAGGCAAAACTGGCATGGCCATTTTCAAAGGGGTCCCTTGACCTCTGACCTCAAGATATGTGAATGAAAATGGGTCCTATGGGTACCCATGAGTCTTCCCTTTACAGACATGCCCACTGTATGATAATCACATGCAGTTTGGGGCAAGTCATAGTCAAGTCAGCACACTGACACACTGACAGATTATGATTTGAGCATATTTTTTATGCTAAATGCAGTACCTGTGAGGGTTTCTGGACAATATGTGTCATTGTCTTGTGTTGTTAATTGATTTCCAGTCATAAATATATACATACATTTGCATAAAGCAGCATATTTGCCCACTCCCATGTTGATAAGAGTATTAAATACGTGACAAATCTCCCTTTAAGGTACATTTTGAACAGATAAAAAAAATGTGCGATTAATTTGCAATTAATCGTGATGGACAATCATGTGATTAATCGCAATTAGATATTTTAATCGACTGCCAGTCCTAGTATCATTATCTACTTTTACTAGTAAGTAACTAAAATGTCTAAATATTTCCTCCACCACTGCAAAATGTTTCTGTGGAAGTTGTACAAGTTTCGCACTTAGTGTAAGTGTTTAGGCCCAGTGAAAAGCTGAAGCTAAGCTTTGAAAAAAAGGTATTGCTGCTATTGTTGAAGTTGCGTTATAATATTGACCATCATAACTGATGGTAAACAACATTTCAATAAGGGCTGGGTTAGCAAACAGCAAACCTATCCTCTAATTACACATTTCTGCGTCAGAAAGGACTCTTGTTGCCACGTGAGAAAAATGCAACTGAAGCATCAGTCGCTTTTATTTTAAGGACAAATTGCTAATTATAGGGAAGTTTTATTCCGTACACCTGTTTATACTCTTTTGTGAGGGATGTATAACTTTCAGCACTCAGTATCCTTCAGTGCTGTGGCCTTGAGAGAGGCAGCTAATGTTGTAGTTAAAACACAACCACATGATAAAAACCAACTTCCTAAAAACGCACGCATGTTGCCGAGAGCTTTGCGAGTTTGCTTCTATTGTCCTGTCAGCTGCCTGGGAGGGGCAGTAGTTACCAGGGCAACCACATGAAATCTGTCCTTCAACAAGCCAACATCTTCCCGTTTTTGGGGATGACACACAACTGTGAATGCGACAGGGGAGTGTTGTCCTACACTTCAGCCACTGTTACTGAATATACCGCTGGCCAAAATTACACCGTCCCTCAGAAATGACTCAGATGTTATGGAAACGGTTGTTAGTGTGGGAATCTACCAATGAAATGTCCACATCTCACATCAAGTAAACATCCATTTAGGCACTACAGAGCATTCTGAGACTTTACTTCAATAGAGGAAAATCATGCAATTCAAAAAAAGCATCCAACAATCTTGCTATTGAGATCATTTCTGCCAACTGGATCTTCTTTTAAAAAAAAGGGGAGAAGGGGCTCTTGTGTCTGTAATGTTACCAAGCATCTGCTCTGCTCTTTTCTGTCCCCAACAGGTCTACCAGAGGACTGCACCGTTCAGACGCCAGCCTTCACCGACGCTCTGAGACTTTACAGACAAGCCAGAGGTCACCACGGGACCTGGGACATGATGTGTGGCGCACCCCCACAGGTCAGATCACAATACAGCTGTGTCAAGTCAAGTGCATTTTCTAGATCTAAAAAAACAAATCCAAGGCCTTTCCCTTTTTATGCAAGTTCAACATACTGTAAACACGGGGATCATGAAACTGGTTTCTGTTGGAACAGTACACATTGCTGGTTGTTTGATGCCAACTTCCAGGCAATACACTTGGAAACGTTTGACATTACGAGTTGATGAGGAGCGCCTGAATGCACCATTGGTTTTACATGGGGCTGCACGATTTTGAAAAAATATACATAATTATTCTCAGTTTTATTAAAAAACATTAAAATGATTATGCTGATTATTAAGTCTGTAGAATATGATGTGTAGGCCAGGACATCTCAGGACAAAATTTAATTTAAAATGGTATTTTGACACACATACCTCCTTTAACAAACAAACCTCCTCATCCTGTGATTTGAAAATTACAGTGGGCCTTATTGCGATTTCGATAAAAAAAATTTGATTAAGTGTGCAGCCCTAGTTTTAACGTAATTTTGGTAGGTTCTTAGAAGGAACCACCTTGGTGGGCTACATCCTTCAGAAGATAAAGCCTGTGATACAACTTGACACTGAGGATATTGAGCATGTTTGCTGCAGGCGACACTAAAAAGGGATTTTCAGGAACAATTACCAAACAGTCGCTGTGTGAGTACAAGTCCAAAGTTCAGGCCACGGCCATAGTGCAACCTATTGAGGGACCACAATGATGGATGGCGTGCATTGGTAGAAAAAGACGCAGGGCTGCTTTCCAGAGGAAAGTCTTTTCTCAATGAATACAGGAAAACACTCCACACACCCTTTTCTCACACTAAAGTACAAGAGTGCACCTACACAAGACCTTCAAAGAGACTGACAGCAACGAGACCCCACCCTCAACATACCGGCATTCACAAGGACACACACTGTTGATCGGGGTCTCCCCTCTCAATGAGTCTCTTTCAGTCTCCTGCTAGTGCTTCATAGTCGCTCTGTTTGTTTATGGCAGTCGCGGTTTCTTTATTCATTATCATGTTTCCTGTCAGTATACACATTTATCTCCAGTTCCCTTAACATGACAGCTGGTTCAAAATGTTAATAAATGTAAATAAAGAAGATTTTTAACTTGAGCTGATGGCGGTGCTATGAGACATTTAGGAGAATAATCAGGGGATTTCAGGCAATACAGTATTTTTTTTCCATTTTCCAGCGTCTTTTCCTTTCAGACATTCCTGTGGATTTTGAATCCATTATGTGAATACAGAAGGGGAAAAATAGGCTGCAGATGATCGGAATTGTACGTAGTTATGAGTTTTATGAATCCAGCAGGGAAAAACCATATAGAACAAGAACTCAGCTGTTTAAATGAACGTGGTAGTAAAACTAGCTGTCACATTACTAAAGCCAGTTTACCTTACCGTATTTTCCTGAGACCAGAGTTTGCATTTTGCCTAGAGGAAATGCCACAAAACAAAAACCCAAGTCAGACGTAATATTCATAATACTCAAATATGAATATTACATATAACACTATTCAGAGCATGAAAGCATCACCCGCCAAACAACAACCAAAGACCATCTTGCGATGTGATCACAGCGACACAGCCTTCATTTTGATCTTAACTACACACCTTTTGAGGTTGCATACTGCCACCTACTTATTAAATCTGTTTGAATAAAGCCCTTTGAACTTGTAATTATTTTCCCCCTGTCTCTAATAAACAACATCACATGACGTGAGGGCTAAAGGCTGATTATTATTATTTTTAGTGGTGCTGAGATTAAATGTAGGTATGCTTGAGCATCCCTAATGGCCGGCTGGAAGATAAGACACTGAAAATTATCTTTTGGCCGTGTATTGACATCATACCAGCAACATTACTACAGTTTTGTATAACTCAACACTTTCCGTTTCAAAATAAAAGCCCTCTAGCGTTTTTTTTTTTTCCTTTATTTGTTAACACAAGGCTTTTATTCTGAAATATGTTTTAGGACAGAGTTGTGGAAAATGCAGTGACTTGCAGGGCCCCATAAATTAACAGTACCAGCCTTTTAATTGTGGATTATTACAAATGAGCACATGCTTCTTAACCCCTTTTCTGTCTAAAATAAATATAAATGAAATTTATAATGAAATGTAATGGCCATTATGAAAGGCTATTTAGAAAGAAAGGGCTGGCAGTAGCAGAAGTTTGGACATCACATGCTCAGAGACGCAGCCGCTGCGCCCTGTTGACGTGCCCAGTCTAGGCCGTGCGTAAAATCGCCAATGGCGCCGTCAAAATCTGTCCAAGACAAGCATATAAACGCAAAAAGTAGTACTCAAAACCGCTCCTGTGGTAGTCCCCGCTACAGTAGGTGTCTACAGGACCACATTTTGCCATGATGACGACTCACAACAAGGTGAAAACAATATCAGCCACACACTGTCGTGGCTGCGTGACCACAAGAAGTAATCCACAATCAATGCCAATTGAAATACAGCACATATAGATGGTAGCAACATAACAAGAGCAGAAATGAACAGCCAGATGATAACATGACAAGAGACACAAGCAAACAGGCATTTTGACATGTAGAAAAGTTACAGGTGTAATGATGAAAATAGTCTTAATTACATTTTGCTGCTTTGGTTTCAGGGTCCTGGTATTATGTTACTTAGTACTATTTATTTATAAATATATAAATAAATAGAAGGGAAAATTAAACAGAAGAGTAAATAAGTAGGGTAATTAATAACAAGATAAATAAATTAAGCACATTAAAACAGAAATATAAATTTATTTCACATTTGTTCAATTAATTAATTAATGGCTACATGTATTTTTAATATTACATTTGCTACATTTAATGACATTTATTGAGTCATTTATTAATTGATATTTTATTTTGGCAGGTTCCATCCTCCATAGATAGCAGGGTTTGCACCATTTCAACAATACATTTCCAGTAGAGTGATTTTCAGCATGCTGTTTAGATAGTTTAGGCTACTGGGACACCCAGCTGAGCCATTGTTAATGTTATTATGAGGCTAGACTAACACCTGAGCTTTCTCCACCATTACAAATCTGCTGCAAGTCTGTGTGCTGATAAAACAAACAGCAGCTTAACAGAGCCAAGGCACTCAGGAGACTAGTAATATACTGTAGGTTAGGACAAGTAGCGTTAGCCAACACTGAGCCTACCTTAGTGATGTGAAGCAGATCTCCATTAGTCTCCAGCACACACGACAGGAACACAGGTAAACCGGAACCCTAATTAGTTGCATCAATCCCACCTGTGCATACCCTGCTATGACGTCACGTGTGAAGGTAGTAGAGTAAGAAAATAATACAGAAATAAATAAGTTTGGTGGAATAAATAAAGGGTGAAATGCAAAAGTAAAAGTGTGCATAAATAAATAAATGCATAAATAAATAAATGCATACATTTAAAAATAAATATAAAATAAAAAAAAGAAATGCAAAAAAGAAATGAATAAATATATACATTTAACAATTAATACAAATAAATATATAAATAAATACAAGGGAAAATTAAACAGAAGAGTAAATCACAAAAAATAAACTTTATCCAAAAAACAAAAGATACAGTAGATACAGACAAAAAGTGGCACAATAAGCAATCCCATGCAGACATTAAATTATGCAAATATTAATAAAAGGAAAGGAAAGTATATTTTTCTTTCTTAAAAATAGAAAAAAAAATAATATTAATCATAAAAGTGCTGAGTTCAGTTTTTTATAGAATTACAAAATTGATTCTATCTAGATAGATGTTACAAGTGAGAATAAGGTCAACAAGTCAGAGCCACCAATGCAACAATAACACAGCAAAAACACTATTTAATTGAGTTCTTCCAGACAAACAAGCTTTTAGACAAACAAACTACAATAAACCTGTTGTTTGTCAGTTCCTTTTGTCCCTCTGCGTGGGAAAACTACTCTGCTTTTGTCTCATTACTGAGCAACATGTTCCACCAAATATTTAGTCTAGCTTAGTTAAAACGTCATGGAGGTGCCTCAGTTGCTAGGGCCGTGCCACTGAAGCCAGCTTTCCTGCCTCTCTGTATCCAGCTGTGTATCAATCGGCCCACTGTGTCCATGTAACCACACCGGAAAGAGAGGCTGCTCTTTTTTAAGGTTTATTTTTGTTTTTCTTTTGGGTGGAGGACATTGGTTGTTTTTTGATTACACCCCAAGTGTAAAAATCCCCCGTTGGCACGATGCCATAGTAACTGTAAATGGTGGAAAGGCGGGACTGACCTTGCAGCTCATGGTATGAACTAAAAGGACCATTAGGTGGAAATCAATCCAATGCAATCCAGTCAGATTTATTATAGCCTTATGCCAGGAAAATTGTATTTTATTCATTTTGCACATAAAAGCACACTAGATATAAAATTAAGTACTAAAAGTATGTAAATATGTTGTGTTTGTGGACAGATTCTTGCTAACCTGGTGATGGAGAAACTCCACCCAGAGATAAGAAGCGTTATCGGACCTCGTCTGAGGGGGAAGATGCAGCAGAGGCAGAGGCATTGGATGTTGGTGAGTTCCCATCATACTGTACACAGTGCACTGCAACACAGGAGAGACTCAAACAAGTCCAAACCAATTATGTCTTTGAACGACTCTGTCCTCCAGATCTCTGATGCACTGTACAAGCAGGTGTTGTCTCAGACCACCGGTCAGTATGAAGCAGTGGTCGAGGGCTGCGAGGCCCAGAGAGTTCCACTGGACGCCAGACTGCGAACCGACATGGACCAGATCATCACGTCTAAAGAGCATGTCAGCAGCAAGATGCGAGGTGACCAAAGATCTGCATGCAACAAACAACATGAATCTCCCTATTTTGATGTTCTAACTACATTGATATTATAGTTTTGAAATGCAACCAAATTTAGCCCAATTTCAACCCAGACACCTGGATGTGGTTTCACCCGTAAATATCCAAAACCATGATTACTGGGACGTCGTACACTGTAAAAAACCAACAAACTAGAATCACCGCCTAGCAGTTGTACGCCTCCGACAACCAGTCAAGTTGCAGTTTACATCCATGTCTGTCCAAAATGTCATCACGACCCTTCATCATCACTTCATGACTTCATCCTTTTAGACATGTGTGTGTGAAATTGTCAAAATTAGTATAATTTTTGAGTTATGGCCAAAAACGTGTTTTGTAAAGTCACCGTGACCTTTGACCTTTAACCACGGAAGTCTTATCAGTTCATCCTTGAATATAACATTCAGCACTATGTTAACTATGACTATGGAGAATCGTGTTTTCGTTAGCTTAGTATGAGTCCTTCATATCCACATAGGGAGTGGGTCCTCTTCAGAGAGTCCGTCATGTTGCTCCGCCATTTTTCTACCCAGAACAGACAAACCAAACACTGGCTCTAGAGAGAGCCTTTCACATTTTTACGTTACCTGAAGGCCACCGTAGTTCTCCGACACGCTTGTGAAACTGCAGTAATGTGAGCCGCAGAGTGCAAAACCGTAGTACCGTCTGACTTCTGTTGCTCCTAAAGTAGTGTTATTATGGTAAGGATGGCCTCTGAGCGAGGTGAACGGCATTACCACAGTTTTGCACGGGCTCGCCAAATCCTATACACTGTCCCTTTAAACAAAACAAGATCCAGGGAGTAAATTCTGAGAATTGCTGACGGACAGAAATAAATATTCCATGTTTCATTTTTAATGGCATATTTCAATCTACTCTTAACTGAACACCACCTCAGTCTTCCTACTTACACATGTCCAACATGTTATGCAAAATGACTTGGTTCACTTGGTGCTCGCTGTGTCGTGTAACAGGATCTTCCCGACCTCAGGTGCACGCTTCATTGTTCACCTATACTGTTTGCCTCAGTGAGATGTAGCTGTGCTTTCTTCGGTTCACGGATTATTGGCACAGCGAAGCGATCGGTTTTGGTCTCTGAATAACACCACACTGCTCAAGTTTCCAACAAGTTTGTTTGGACAATTGGCACTAACAGGGCCTTTCCTCAGTAACTAAACCTCCCTCCATATCTGACATTAACCAGCTCTTGTTTTACTCTCTGCATTTTCTCCTCACAACTTTGTATTTAAGTCTGTTGTTTTTCTCTGTCACTCGCTCATTCCGCTGGCTTCTACAGCACCAGAGCATCAGCTTTCTATTCAAATGTTCACTTGGCACAGGCTACTCACATTTTTCACTTGTAGTTTCCCACTGAGCTAAAGTGGCAGAACTGCATTCCATCACCTGCGTTATATGGGCCGTTTCTGACTTTATCCCACAGATAAAGCTTGAGTCAGCTGTGCTAAAATAATGCAGGTTCACGTTACATGAGGGGAATGCAGAAGCGTAATCTTAGCCATGAATTTTACTTTTGTCGGTCTCTTTTAGCACAGGTTACATTTCCAACAATTGGGTGTAGGCCTGTCTGAGAGTTGGGCGAAAGCTGCAAGGCTTCAACTGAAGCGTGTTTACACACATACCAACCATTTCAACCTGTCAATAAACAATAACCGGATATTGTGATTACATATTTGCTGAGTTCCTCTGAAGTCACAGCCATGCCTTTATTTTTCATGCTTCGACTGAGTGTTTACAAGCTGCAGCAACTAACAGTGAATATGTTTTTTTCTTCCGTGTGTCTCGGCTGGCGTGCAGCTCTGGTGTTGCCCAAGGCGGAGCAGATCCTACGGACAAACATCCAGCCCTACATCAGCTCCATCCTGGAGGCCCTGATGGAGCCCACCAGCCGGGGTTTCTCCGAGGTCAGGGACGTCTTCTTCGGGGAGATGGTGGAGATCAGCAAGAACTCGCTTAACGGAGGGGGCAAAGACAAATTGGGAGACGTGAGTCAAGTTTGCAAACATTTCTTTCACTCTTTCTTTCTGAATTCAGCAGATTAGACTGTTCTCAGGCCATTAAATAGGTGTTATCGGTCGCAAAAAGCACCATAGATGTGGATCAATAGGGGCCTACTACACCCTATAGTAGGTTTTATCATCTATTCACATGGTAGGTCACCAAAAGAAGGTATAAAACACAACAGCGACCTCTAGTGACCGTAGTAATTATGACAGGAGCAGAAGCGGGCAACCCCTGTAGTATAGACAGTGTGAAACTCCATAAGGGGAGGTGGTTGGGGATGATGGATGGGACACATAACACAGGTTTTCCACCCAGGAGACCGGGGTTTGCATCCCGTGTGAAAGTTGTCTTTGTGTTCACAGGCGTTAATTTTCACTTCCATTTTTGAAACGTAGTTCTTTAAAGCCAAAACACAATGTTTTTCCCTAAACTTAACTAGGTGGTTTTGTTGCCTAAACCCAAAGAAGCATTTTTATTTCTGTTCAAAATGCAACGTTTCGTGCAGTTTTATGTGTTAGAACGTGTTGCTTTTAATCTTCGCTTTCACTTTTACAACGTAGTAGGCCCCTACTGACCCACATCTATGGTGCTTATAGCAACCGATAACGCCTTTTTAATGGATAACAGTTCAATTGGCCTTTCTTTTAGGTGGCTAAAAGACCGTCATCTACTGTAGGTAATACACTGACTATTGATAAGTACCTCATACAACCCCCACTTCAAAACAGCCAAACTTTCCCTTTAATGCAGCAATAACAGACACTCTTTTACTTGCATCATTGGCAGTAACAGGAAATCAATTTTGCTGTCACCCAAAAAAAGCAAGCCATTATTTTCCCACATCTGTTTCCCATGCTGCATGCTGACAGAAACCTCACTAAGCTTTATATGTACCTGACAGGAGCATTTACAAAGATGACCCAGCTGTAATTGGGTTCTGCTTACTCCATATAAGACTTAACTTAAGTTCGAGAATGTGGCTAAGGTGTTAATGTGAGAATGTGAAGAGTATTGCCAGACTTTTGGTCATAGTAAAATGATTAGAGTGCATGAAACGATGGTGTGGGTTTGTGGAAGTTGAAGTTAGGGAGTGTCCTCACCTGAACAATCAACTTAATTCTCCTTGTATGATGCTTGTACCACATTGATCGCCATCACCCTCCTCTCTCTCTCTCTCTCTCTCCGTCTTCCCCTCAGCACATGGAGAGGCTGTCCATGCTCGCCTTCCACCCAGTGAAGATGCAGAGCAGCTATGAGAAGGTCGAGCAGCTCAACCTGGAGGGGCTGCAGCAGAGGTTCGACGTGGCCAGCCCCTCGGTGTTCGTCAGCAGGGCTCAGATCCTCATGAGGGGGGTAAGGTGCTACAGCAGCAGCAGGTTTTCTCTGATACAATACAAAGAATAAGCATGCACCAGAGCAGTGTGAGAGGAGGCCTGAAAACACTCCTTAGTCCGTAGTAAGACAGCACACAACCTGTCCTGACTGTGGTGAATTCTCTACTGATACCTGCTGGACAAAAAGAGTACGACAGTTTGTAAAGATAGACAGTGTAATCTGTGGTTTACTGTCACTATCGGCATCAGTCGGTTTCTTTTGCTACTGTATGACTTTGTATTTCCTTACAGCAAATGGACAACGCAGTGTACACATTTGAGCAGCTGCTCAACCAGTCCTTAGAGATCAAGGGAGACGGTGACATGTGCAAGACCATCCAGCGATGCCAGGACAGAGTTCTCAAGGTAAAATTGGAAAATTAAAAACAGTAGACAAACAGAAAGTAAAGACAGTAACCTCATCATAGCTGCAGCACATTACAGAATAAAGAATAATACTATGAAAACAGACTTTTAGGATCAAGTACCGTGAGAAAACTTTGAAATCTATCTGAGGTTTGTTTAGTCAGACAGTATCTGGATATATTTTATTAATCTCCAGAGGGACTGCAGCAGTAAATGTGATTAATGCAATGAGTATAAAAGCTATAATGAGTTGTTGAGCTCATACATTATGTTTCTGTTCTTTCCCTGTCAGAAATATGATTACGACAGCAGCACAGTACGCAAGAAGTTCTTCAGAGAGGCTCTGCTGCAGATCATCATCCCATACATGCTGCAGCAGCTCTCGCCATCCTACTCAACTGTGAGTAACACCCAAAAACATAGCATCAAATCACCGCCTTCATTTTATACTCTCTTAAGATTGCATTGTACACAATATGTCATTACAGCATTGTGACTCTTTAAATGCAATGAGTTGTTAACTATAGATATGTAGGCAAAGCATTGACTGCTGGAAGCTCATGTCTTCCCCGTCCTTCCCCAGGAGCTGCCTCGCTTCAAAGAGCTAATCTTTGAGGACTTCTCCCGTTTCTTGCTGGTGGAAAACATGTTCGAGGAGGTGGTGCTGCAGTCTGTGTCCAAGGACATAATGATGGGTGAGAAATGACTGTTGCCATGGCAAAAGTAGTGGTAGATACATTACAAAGTACATTAACTTGCTAACATAGTGAGTGATTTTCTTGTTTTCTTTCCTTGTCCAGCTGTGAAGGAGGCAGCTGTCCAGAGGAGACATAATCTCTACAGGGACAGCATCATTCTGACCAACAGCGACCCCAATCTGCACCTGCTCGGAGAAACCGAAGCGGTGGACTGGGTCGCTAAATTTGGGGGCGATGAGCCGGAGGGCTCTGTTGAAGGTGGCGGAATTGGAGGAGGGGGTTCTGGGAGCAGACGCAGGCAGGTGGTGTCCATGATCCAGCTGGACGGGGTGCCTCTGTCCTTTGAGTCCTGCCTGGAGGTCCCAGGTGTGGAGCTCATCCCTGAGGAGGAGGCCGAGATGTTTGAGTGCAAAGAGGAAGACATCGGGGCGGACGAGGGCGACCTGTCTGAGGAACCCAAGTCTCCTGACAGCGTGTGTGAAATCAGAGACCTGATTAATCCAGTGGTGGAGGTGGCAGCGGCAGCGGCAGAGGCAGAGGCAGAGGCAGAGGCAGAGGCAGAGGAGGGCCAGAACGACATGACAAACGGGACGGAGGCGACCACGGGCACCATCACCATGGAGGACGGGTTGGAGGAGGACGTCACACACGTCACCACCTTGGTGGAGAAAGTCCCCAGGAAATCTATTCGAGACCATGCGTCCGCGCGGACAATTCTCCAGGAGCTGGTGGGAAACAAGAAGCAGGAAGCTGATAAGGAGCACCAGGAGGAAGCAGCCATCAAGAACGCCATCGAGGAAATAGAGATAGCGGTGCAGCAAGGTGACAGTGAACCGATTGCTGAGGTTTCCGCAGCAGAGTCAGATTGTGAGTCGGCACCAGCGGCCATCAAGAACGCCATCGAGGAAATGGAGATAGCGGTGCAGCAAGGTGACAGTGAACCGATTGCTGAGGTTTCCGCAGCAGAGTCAGATCGTGAGTCGGCACCAGCGGCCATCAAGAACGCCATCGAGGAAATAGAGATAGCGGTGCAGCAAGGTGACAGTGAACCGATTGCCGAGGTCTCCGCAGCAGAGTCAGATTGTGAGTCGGCACCAGCGGCACCGCCGGCTACAGACTCCAGCCCGGGTCACGACAGCGGCTTCCAGTCGCCGACTAACGAGGGGCTGGATGAAGGTGAGCCTGAGCCAATCACAAACGGTCTGAACGGAGAGGACAAAATGATCGACCCGGTAGAAGTGGAGGTGGCTGTGGCGTAGGAAGACAATCCTCTGAACAGAACTCTAAAGGCTCGGAGAGAAAAGTGTGCATCACATGTAATGGGAGAGAAGCAGAATGAATAATGGACTGTATTTAAAGGGTTAATTCAAAGCGTTATTGCTGTTGATATTGCATTGCACACTCCTAAACCAACTCTCCCAGCCTCCCCTAGACTTTTTTCTTTGGTGATTGGTTCCTTTCTATGCAGCTTAGTGAATCTCAATGCGAAATTTCCTCAGATTTTGTGTATGACACTGATTTTAACATATCTGCTCGTTTATACTATGTTAACAGGCGGAGGGTCCGTCACAAGGATCAGGGATTTTAAATTGGCAATTAGGGCTGGGCAATATATCGGTTTAATATCGATATCGTGATATGAGACTAGATATCGTCCTAGATTTTGGATATCAAAATATCGTGATATGGCATCTTTTCCTGGTTTTAAAGGCTTTAAATCATTTTCTGAACTTTCCAGATTGTTCTATTATTTGCCTTTACCAATTATCATTAGTCATTATAGCCACATTAATGATTGTTATTTATCAAAAATCTCATTGTGTAAATATTTTGTAAAAGCACCAATAGTCAACCCAATAATATCGTTGCACTATCGAGGTATTTGGTCAAAAATATCATATTCGATTTTCTTTATATCGCCCAGCCCTAGTGGCAATCCGCTTTTTTAAACTTGCAAAATAAGGGAGAAACTCTAAACAACAACTACATCTAAGTTATTAATGTTTTCAAGTTATGTTAAAGGTTTGTTTACATCAGTAATGTCTGTAAACACAGCAGGAAATCAGACCTATATTTGTATCGCTTTAATGATCACAGCCTCTATCTGGGCAGCAGGGGGTGCTACAATCCTTTAGATGTTGTATGGGGATTTGTTTAACTACTATGTTTTTAAAATACCGGTATCTATTTTTGTAAAATGTAATTTTCTTATGTTGTCTGTGTACTTTGAAAGCTTTTCCTGTATTTGCAAGTGGCCTTTACGTTTCAACACTAGATATTTTAGTACAGTCTGTCAGGAATGATTTGCACTTCCACTGTGATTTGATAAGTGAGATGTTCTCATCTTTTTTTTGACAACAAAACAATCAAAAGTCACTTGGTAAATAATACAATAAATAATGGCTCATTTACTGGTAGGATTTTGATGAACTTGTAATCAGAGGGAGCTCTCTTTGTGATTATGAGGGAGATTCTTAGTGTCAACTTCTGTTCCCCAATTTTTTACTTCATGATAAGAACGTTGAGTTAAACATGACATTTTCTATTTGAAGTTTCTAATTCAATTTAAGTTTTAAATCTGGGTGAAATATACATTTTTAAATTAATGTCATTTGGATGAAGTGGAGTCTAGTGAAGTTCTATTTCCATATCTGTATAAAAAAAATGAAAATATGAGTGATATTCACCTGGTGGAAGACATTTGTTCATGATAAGGAAACACTGATGACACTGGTGTTCTGAGGTTTAATAAACTATAAATATTAGACTTTAATTCCTGTAATATCATCAGTGTGCATAACTAACTGTTTGGCAGACACACAGTTAATATAAACATTTTTGGTAGCGCATTATTTTCAGGGTGCAGAATAAGTTTCCAGGAAATAAATTGAATAGGAAAATTATTGTATATACAGAGTACACAGAAGTACCAGAAGTGGAGTTAAAGCATGGAGAGACAGAATGGAATAAAATAAAGTAAAAACATAATTTTTCGTCTTCCTTTTTATTAGAATTAGTAGGGCTGCCACCTCTTAGTCGATTAGTCCACTGGCTCCCAACATGGGGCTCCTGACCCCCACTACGAGTCCCCAAAAAAAATACACATTAGACCTTTATCTCAGCATTTCACTCATTTCTGTGAAGATAAGTAAATTAAATAGTTATTTTTAAAGTTTGGGTTATTATTTAAATAGGATAAGGGCACAGTGAAGATCTGAACACAAGCAGTATTCACAGAGCCTTCCCTCTGTTAAACCGCCTCGTCCTGCATTAGAAAACTACGCAGTTAAAACAACCATAAAGCTAATGGACAATGGCTAAAAAAAAAGTTCCTAAAAATAACAGGGAAACTCATCTCTGATGCAATATTTACAGGAAATGATCTGCTCAAAATTCATGCAAATCGCTCCATAAAATATGTCCCTTAGTCAGTGTCAGTATGATAGAAAGAGGGTCCCTTAAGGAAAAAGGTTGGGAACCACTGGATTAGTCGACTAACTGGTCGATTTGGTCTTTCCAAGATCTCTTTTGTCGATTAGTCGTTTTTTTTAAACTTTTTTCATGCTGAATGACTTATTTCCAAGAAACTTACGAGCACATCTCTGGTAAACACAAGCTTTAAAGTGGTGCTTATGTGTGATTCTTTGTGGAGAGACAATGTGATAAGATAACAGATAAATCAACTAATCGATTAGTCGAAAAAATCGCGTCGACTAAGAATTCCTTTGGTCGAGGACAGCCCTAATAATTCGCACCATACTACGTAGTCCTCCAGGAAGCTTCTTATGAATTTGCATTTACAGATCAGTTCCTTTCCATGAAAATAAGGGAAACTTTGAACATGTACAGGTTTTACCACATTTTTTTTTATGTAAGCGTCTCGATACTCAAAGGGGTGAAAGAGTTTCACTATGTCAACAGGCCAAGCTGCAATCTAATGTAAAATGCTGAAAAGTGAGTTGCGATTCCTCCTCCTCCTCCTCCTCAGTATCCTGTTGTGTAATCGCCTACTTCCACTATATCCAAGGCACATTTTGAGTTTGCTGCCTTTAGATTCATACATAAGACCCATTACTTCCAATGGAGGACCATTGACTGTCACTTACTCCTGTTTATTTATTACAAAGCCTGTCTGTTGGGTGTGAGCAGCTCAACTTGTACGTTTAGTGCTCTTCTCTTCTTGAAATACATACATACACACACACACATATATACATATATATATATATATATATATATGGATGAATAAAACTGTTTCATCAACTTTATTCTTTATTTTTGTCTACAAAGTTCTTGTGACAGAAAACCATCACTAAGTAAATGATTGATATTCAACAGTAAAACACCTCAAGTGATCAGTAGAGCTGTCAAAGTAAACGCGATGATAACACGTTATCTCATAACGCCACTAATTTCTTTAACGCATTAACGCACCTTGAGATTTTTAGGTTGTAGTGGGCTCAGTTTTAAAGCTAGAGTGAAGATACTGGTATCATATGAAACTAGAAAACCTAAGTAATGTGATGCTAGCTTGTCACAAAGGAGGATAAATAACGCTGCAACATTTTGGTGAGGAAAAACTGGCATGGCCATTTTCAAAGGGGTCCCTTGACCTCTGACCTCAAGATATGTGAATGAAAATGGGTTCTATGGGTACCCACGAGTCTCCCCTTTACAGACATGCCCACTTTATGATAATCACATGCAGTTTTGGAGTAAGTCATAGTCAAGTCAGCGCACTGACACACCAACAGCTGTTGTTGCCTTTTGGGCTTGAGTTTGTTATGATTTGAGCATATTTTTATGCTAAATGCAGTACCTGTGAGGGTTTCTTGACATTAGTTGTCATTGTTTTGTGTTGTTAATTGATTTCCAATAATAAATACATAGATATATTTGCAAAAAGCAAGCGTATTTGCCTACTCCCATGTTGATAAGAGTACTAAATACTTGACAAATCTCCCTTTAAGGTACATTTCGAACAGATAAAAAATGTGTGATTAATTTGCGATTAATTGCGATTAATTATGGACAATCATGTGATTAGTAACAATTAAACATTTTAATTGAATGACAGCCTTAGTGATCAGACATATTTGAAAAGGATTTTATTGGAATTACTTGTAAAACTAGTTAAAAATACTCCGTCTCAAAAGAAGAGGAGCATACTCCAACAGAACACATCCGAGATGTCAATTTCAAGGTTCTTTTCTGAGTGGGTTCGTGGTTTGTCAATGATTGCCACAGAACCACATGATCGACTTTCCCCGTCCTCTAACATGCGTGTGAGAACCAAGGTGACAGATTAGAGAAGTTTACAAGCTAGAATCATATGATTCAGTTCCTGAATCTGAGCCCTGTCTGATGACGTCTGACTGTGAATCTAAACTCCGAGCGTGAGTTTGATTTAAGTTTAACTCAAAAACACTGCAAATCAATATGCAATACTTTGTTGTTGCTCGCAAAATGTTGCTTTTTAAGCACTCAAAAACATAAAAGTCTTCAGGATGCGTTTCACTTTCAAGCTGCAGTAGCAGTGTCTTATCAACAAGCTCTCCTTTTCTCACTTTGATCATCTGTAGTGTTAAAACACCTTGTTTAGTAAAATACTGTGTAGTAGCTAGAGAAGTCTGTTATGGTAGACCAGAAAACCTACAATACACAAATTACAGAAACAAACGCAACCACAAGCTTTGCATGACTTCCCCTCTCTGAGTTGTGTTGTACCTCTGCTGTGGACAATTCCAATCCATTTTAAGATAAATAAACAGAAAGATAATAGTTTAAACAAGCAGCGCTCCCTCCCCTGGATACTGAAATCCAAATTTCAAATGCATTACTCGTTTAGATGTTAGCAACTTTGTATTTCCAGTTAAAGTGTTTCCAAGTTAACAACTGAGTCCCGAGGCCACAAAGCAAAGAGAGACAGAAGACTGAAACAGGCGACGGACAATCAGAATGATTTTGTGCATTGAAGTTTTCACATCCAGATGAGTGTTATGCGACAGTAGTGTGCGTTAGGCTGAATTCACATCAAATCAGGCGTTGCGGCGATTACTTTTAGTTACTTGAAAAGTAGTCCCGGTGCAGTGGGGTAACATTTTCTGACGACATCCGTCACAAATGGTGACCTCATGAGTTGAAACTATGGCTGGGATCTATAGCTTGGTTACGTGATTAGCCACCACAGGCCGACGTCGGGTTGCGCTTCTCCAAAACTTTTCGCTGCAGGCCTCTGTGGTTTTTTTGGCACCCCAGCTGCAGGTTAAACGCACTACCCATATTCAAATGAATGGGAGGACTGGTGTTTTCAACGCAGCGCCTGATTTGGTGCAAATGCAGCCTTAGTATTGTGTAGCTCATTCTTCAGTTTACAAGGACTTCCCCTCTCGTGCACTCATAGTGTTAAAAATCTTCACAAACATTAACTGCGCCCAGAGGAAAAAACACGCTGAAATTAGTCAATCAAGTAGTTTCCCATTTAGTATCCAGAGCATAAGATCCTTTTAACTCGGGGGGGGGGGGGGTGAAAAAGGAAAAAAATCCATCCTCTGCCGGAACTGTCCATACCATCAGATCCGACCCAGGAGAGGGAATGAGATGAAATAACCGAGGACGGAGCCCGCGATGACCCCGAGGAAGATCCAGGTGTTGTAGGACATGACACACAGCATCAGCATGTAGCCCAGAGTCACCTGCAGCATGTGGAGGGCTGTCTGGATACCGTGCAGCAACCAGCTGCAGATGAAGGAGAGGAATACATGAGTTACACCAGGTGCAATACATCTATATGAGAGGATCATTACCTCCAATACTTTATTCAGTAAAACAGTGTGAATTCAGTCTGTCAAGATGACGGCTTTTGCAAGTCAAGGACTTAAGTTACATATTGTTTTTGTGTTCAATCATTATGGCATAATAGGTGACACTTTTGACACCATTTAACAGAAAGGGAGGCCAATGTTCAGTTTCACATATCCAGTATATAGTGTGTGAGAAACACTGAACTCTGCATGAATGCAGATGCACAGATAAAAATCACAAAGCAAACCACGCACAGGAACAACAGGACGCGGTGGAATGATACGAGGCTCAGATATATCACTGCTGTTGTGCAGCTTAACCCAAATGACGAACCTATAATATTCACTGAGATCACTAAACTCTACACGTTTGATTTATCAAAAAACAAACTGCCTCATCGGGGTCAAGAAAGCACAAAGAATATGACTGCTTTTACATGTAGGATTTCATGTTGACTGCTATGGAAGCCCATTTCTGCCATTAAAAGAAAAAATAAATAAGAAAAGTTAGTCATGATTTAAAAAAAAAAGTACATGGTATGTCAATATTTTGACATTGAATTTTGAAATTAAAGGACTGCACTAATTATCATTTGATCTGCTTCCAAATTTTTTTTTATTTTATTTTTTTTTTAGCATTATCTTATATCCATTATTTATATTTTACAGCAAAATCTATGAGAAAAGACTAAATTATCACATTGTAGATTATGTTTACTTCAACCTAACTGTATTTCACAAGGACCCTGACCTGTTTCTGGTGTTTGGATCCGTAGGGGGTGACTCCATGGGGGTCAGCGAGGATTCGGAGGGGCTGCTTTCCAGTGCGGATGTGCTTTCGCTGCGGGAGGATGTAGCGGCGGTGTACAGACACGGAGGCTGAGCCAGCTTAGATTTACTCCCCAGCCTCACCCTCCACACTTTGAGCACCTCGTAGAAGACCGTCAGCAGAAAGACCACCAACACTGACAGCACCATCCCTGGGGACACAAATACACCACACAGCAATGGTATAATAGTTTTGAATTTTCAATTAGTTTTTATTTTATTTTAGTTTTGACTTTTCAATTTCATTTTGGTTTAGTAAGTTTTCAGAGCATGTTTGCTAGTTTTAGTTTTTCAGAAAAGTTTAGTTTTAGTTTTTATATATTTAGTTTTAGTTTGTTTTTGTTAGGGTCAGGTATAATGTCTCAGAAGTATGTAGCTATATACATGCAACATACATGGTTGGAGAACTGTGTAGGAATGGCTATAATGTTTATTCTTCACGCTACTTTAGTGAAGCAATTGCAGCATAGCGTTCATCTGGAATGACAAGTCTGTTCAATTTCTGTGGTTGAATGTCACGAGAGTTGACGGGAATTCATTCCGTCTCCTTTTTTCAGTAGTGACATATTATAGCTAAAAAAAACTAAAACTGAAATGAATTTACGTTCATTTTTATTTTATTTTTATTAGTTTTATACCCAGGCAATATCGTTTTAATTTAGTTTTAGTTTTTCTTAAAGGATATAGTTTTTATTTAGTTTCAGTAAGTTTACTTAATATATTTTTCATTGCTTATTTTTGTTTTAGTTTCAGTTTACTATAATAACTCTGCCACACACACACACACAATTAACTCACACAGTTGAACTCAGTGTCATAAAATCTCTCACTTAAAGGTCTAATTGATAACATTTTAGACAAATATTTAAAAATAATAATACATCCACAGGGCTTTTAGAAAGTATGGCTCTTCCTGAAAAAAAAATAATATTAGGATTGTGAAAAAAATTTTTGCCAGGCCAAAAATAAATGTTTTGTTTATCTCTGTGTAAGATATCTGACGTTTGGTTCCTACTTTTAACAAAGCTTGTGAGCCAATAGTAAAACAACGTTGGCATCACGTGATACCTCTGGGTCGTCGTCAATTAGTGTGGACAAAACGGATAAATGGCTGAGACGGTAAGTGCCTGGCAACCACTTGTTGTGAAGTAAATGCAATGGAACGGGGGAGGGAGAATGAAACATCTAGTAGCTGAATGTTATCAATGTTATCAATTGCACCTTTAATGCCTTAATGGCATAGTTCAACACTTTCTTGCCGTATTAGATAAGAATCACAACTTATTTTCTAATAATAATTCTAGTTAATTTCATTGAGGCTCAACCAAGTGTGACGCCTGCACTCTACTACATGCCACAAAAATGTATTAATTAGTACATTTCGATCCAACTTGGCTCTTCGTCAGATCAGAACGCTTCAGTGGAAACCACACCCCATGTTTATACATCTGTAAATCATACACACAATAGGCAAACTCTATTATGGCAGGTGTGGTTCATCCAAAACAACAATTAACAATTCAACAAAGTACATAGAAAAGGTACATAGTAATACTTCTAAATATCATACATACTGTACGTTATATTGAAATTCACACATCACATATATCACAATCACATATATCAGAAACTACATATTGAATACATGTTTGAGTCTAAAAACCCTTCTAAAAATATTATCTAGAATCCAATCACAATAAGGAAAAAAGACACACCTGTTGTATTTTTTCATTCAACATTTTTTCAAATCTGTGTCAGAGTCCAGAAAACTATAACTATGTATAGGAAGAGCTATCATGGTACAATCACCATTACAACCGAATGTGTTAACACAGCATTAAACAGAGATGCACTGAGAAGTTTGGCATAGTCTGTCAGACGAAAGAAGTGGTTTCATAGATAAATCATGTTTATAGTCCTCAAAGTGAGGTACAGCTCAGTAATATATTACTGCATCTCGGTCACAATTCTTTAATAACCAAATTTATTCGTATAAAGTGCTCCAGGGCATATTTTTGTAGGCCAAACATGAAGTTGGCATCGCCTTGGTTCCCTCGACAAAAAGCCAATGGCATTTTGCTATTGGGTTTTGGATTATTGCAGAAAATAAGCTCTGTAGCAAACACACATTTATGATACTTATACATTTTGTCCAGCAAGATAATCTTCACAAATGAACACCACTTGTGTGATTTTTGACGCGGGAACGGAATCACCAGTAGTAAAAAGCGAGGCTGTAAAGGCGGACGAGTTTAGTAGTCTCATTAAACCACTTGTTAGCAACCGCCTTTTTAAAGACACATAAAAGCTTCAAAATTCACAAGTGGGATATTTATTGATGTATTTTATCTCGTAGATCAAAACGTTAAAATCTCTTAAGCTTGTGTTAACCACAGACCTTATTTCAGGCATCTAACTAAAAAAAAACATTAAAAAAACCCATTGACTTCCTGACGAGGGAACCAAAAGTGCTAAAATGCTGACTCATTTCTGGGTTTTAGGACTCATTCCTGCAGCACTCTATTAGCTCCAAAATCCCGGTATTGGTCAGGCTCCAATACTGAACACACAGTGAAAACGATTATAGATCATGGTGCAGGAGTGGCTTGAGTCGTTCCTATGGATGTTCTGGTTAATTTTTTACTATGAAACCAGGTCAACGTTTGAATCCACTCTAACTGATGTGACTCCAAAACTGATGACAGCTGCTACGCTCCACAAATCAAAAGACTACCAACTTTTCAGAGCCCTCTTTCAAGCTTACAGACCTGAAATATAGGCTTCCAGTGGAACATTCCTATTAAAAATACACGAAAATACACAAAATAGACGTTATATAAACTTCTCCTAATGTCTATTGACACACAGTAGGTTTTAACCAGATGAACTGGTTCCAAGAATTTATTAGTACTGGGAGAGGTTCGTCTGGAGTGAACGGCTGCTCTCCGTGACATCTTACCTGCAGGACCGTGCACATCCCAGAAGTCAAACAGCAGCGTCACGCTGCTCGACACTCCAAAAGTCATCTAAAAAGGAAGATGAGAAAAATATTAAAACCTCTAAACGGCTGTGTGCGCTTCACTGGGTAACTGCTGAGCTTAAAGTAGGTTATGATTAAGTTTAAAGGCACCGTTCTAATTCATAAACATAATGAAAGCAGGGAATAGGTGTTACAACAACGCTGCTGACCTCAGCCTCTTTCCCACCAAGATCAGTCATGTAAGACTGAGAGCTACTGCACTTCTCTGTGATCAGTCTCCTCCTCCCTTTTCTGGTGCAATGACTCAGAACGTCTTTGATTACAGATCCAAGCACACACGCATTTTTTATCTGTTCAAAATGCACCTTAAAAGGAGATTTGTCAAGTATTTAATACTTTTAACAACATGGGAGCGGGCAAATATGCTTGCTTTATGCAAATGTATGTCTATATTTATTATTAGAAATCAACTAACAACCCTCACAGGTACTGCTTTTAGCATAAAAAAATATGCTCAAATCATAACATGGCAAACTGCAGCCCAACAGGCAACAACAGCTGTCAGTGTGTCAGTGTGCTGACTTGACTATGACTTGCCCCAAACTGCATGTGATTATCATAAAGTGGGCATGTCTGTAAAGGTGAGACTCATGGGTACCCATGGAACCCATTTTCATTCACATATCTTGAGGTCAGGGGTCAAGGGACCCCTTTAAAAATGGCCATGCTAGTTTTTCCTCGCCAAAATTTAACGGACGTTTGGAGCGTTATTTAGCGACAACCTAGTATGACATGGTTGGTACCAATGGATTCCTTCAAATTCGTCACTTCTAAGTGTAAAAATAAGCTTCTCACTGGACTCAACCAAAGCCTAGTCCTGAGTTTGACCCACTGATCCACCACAACCTGGTCCATGTGCAGTCTTTGTCGCTCTTTATATGACTAAAAGTATATTCAACTTGGCCGGGTGTAGCCGAATAGCTGCCGTGTGACTACTCTCACTCGGGTGCAAATAGACACTCTGTAATAACACATACTTTTAAACAAAAATATTTGCATTTCAGAATAAAACAAAGGCAGATAATAAACACCATGGATCAATAAAGAACAGTATAATATATGCATGAAAAAAATATAAAGACATACTTCCATAATGTGAAACTGAAGAAAAACCAAACATGCCTGGGAGAAGTGGCGTTCTACTCCTTCTGTTTCTAAACTTGTATTGTGGGATATTCATACTATGTGCATGCAGAATTATCTCCATACTTTCTATGTATTATGCCAGACTCAATACCTCCTCTGTTCTACATATCATTTTTGGGATTCCTTAAACTAAAAAAATTTAATTTACGTTGTTCCGAACAAATACCTATTCAGCTGATCTAGCCCCACAATTACAGGAAGCATTGTACCACAAAAGCACACTCTGTTCTGCCGTGCTGCCGTCGACGTGTGACGGACAGAGGAATGTACTGTTTGTGTGGGTCTGTTACTCAGTCTGCTGCCCGGTCCCTGCCAGGCTCTTGCCAGGCTCTTCCCTGCTAAGTCACCACCTGTCCTGGCATGACATTTCTCTCACCAGCAGCACTGTAGTGAAGGTCTACACAGAACCTAAAACCTCCATGTTCCACGTCCATTCATTATTCGTTTTTATTTATTTATAAATAAATCAATAAACCAAATATTTAACAGCAACTCTAGTAATAATCCATTAATCATGTATCAGGCATAAGGCCACGCATCCTCTGGTTTGAGCTTCTCAATGTGAGGATTTTTTCTCTTTTACATCATAGTAAAATGTATATCTTTGAGGTTTTAGACTTATGGTTGGACAAAAAATAAGCTATTTAAAGATATCACCTCGGTAGAGTCGTTCCAATACAAATACCAGTATCGGACGCATTTCTGGCCAGTCTATGCACCGATCCAGTACCATAATTTATGAACCCAGAAAAAAATCAAACTTGTTTAACCGGAAATCAGTTCTTCTTTGCCGCTCCAAAACAGTAGCTTTCACTGTGCTGTCGCCCTGGATGAGTCATGGCTGCCGCTGGCAACTACTGTTTTAGAGCAGTGAAGCAGAACTGATTGCAGGTAGTTTGTCACAGCTGTCAAATAAGGATGCACCGATTTTACTTTTTCAGTCCCGATACCGACAGCGATACCTGGGCTTTGGATATCGGCCGATACCGAGGACCAATCTGATACCAGTGTACTGGATCATTGTTTTCCTAACTTTGTAAAATAAAATGTGATGAATAAATACATAGATAAAATTTTACTGAATTGTATTAAAATAATAAATCGTACAGAGCAACTTGGTAAAGAATCTTCAAAATTAACAAGAATTACAATTCAAGTGTAAACCTTTTTAATGCAGCAACAAGTTGGTCAAAACTTAAAAGTTACAGTATGATGTACATTTTATACAAACATAGAATTGAATAGATCGGCCCCAATGTCTCCGATACCCGATCCAGCTATTTGAGTCAGTATCGGCCCGATATTCGATCCGGTATCGGTGCATCTCTACTGTTAAATAATAATAATAATAACTATATATATATATGTTTTTAGCACGCTGGTTTCGGATCGGTACGTGGTATCAGCAGATACCGCAAGTTTAGGTATCAGAATCAGTATCAGGTGGGACAAAAAGGGTATAGGAACATCTCTAGACATTGGGCTCTGAGAAAATGTGATGGGCATTTCTCTAGTTTTCTAATATATATATTTTTTTTGCAGTTTTAGTCCATGATATGCTACTGTGCAATAAATGTTTTCTCTTCCTGTCATGTGAAACAAGAAAAAAAACAAAGCTTGAGAGGCATCCGTGTGGTTTAGAGGTTTGAGGTGCATCATGTAAACAGGATGAACCTTATGATAACATTGTACTAACTGACCACATTAATTGCTGCTCGGAAAAGTCGGTTACGTCACCACACCAAAGTCTACAAACACGAGCAGTGAAATGATCAGACTCAGGCTGTAAAAAACAACAACAACAGTTTAGCCAGATTATCGAAGCAAATTCACATGGAGGTAAAAGCCAATAGTGAGTGCACTTGTAATGCGCCAGGAAGTCGGTTTAAACTGCGATGTATGTCTATACTGGTTATGATTGCACCATTCTCCTTTTATTTGTTCTCCAACTACGTCTGGCAGAACAAGAAACCTGTCTGATTGTGTAACCGCTCAGGTGTCTTGCCCTGTCAGACTTCTTTTTAGTGATGTCACCATGTTCCCAAACCTCAACAACCGACTTAGTGAGTACAATGTTAAAATTAGAAATGATGACCAACCCCGCAAAAATATTATTTGCTTGGCTCTGATGTGTCAGCAGGACAAGAACAAAAAAAAATAGTTCTGCAGAATAATGAGTTATTAACTCGCTGTCATTTTTGGTTTTATCAACCTCTAAAATCAAATTATTTTTATGTCAAGTTGTCTTACTGAAATAGAGACAAACATGCACAATTAAATATAGTGAAAGGTCAAAGCAACAAGTCTATAAACAGTGCCAAAGTACTGTAATAGCGATAGAGAGGACAGAAGTATTTTGAGGAAGCATGAACTCATCACAGAGAGAGTCAAATATAGACAACTTGAGTCAACAATCCAACTCAAGGCCAGGCACAGTGATCATTGTGAGCTTATCTTTCAGGTCGCCTGAGAAAACCAGATATTTGTTTTGTTTGCCAGATGAATGTTGAAATTGCAAACAGAGAGTGAAAGTAGTGTTTCTACCACAAACACCTTCAGTAAACTTTCCAAGGAATTGCATAAGTACGTTGGCACGCTGTAGCCCACATGTACTTTTACATACCTGCTGAGCATTTTCCGAGTGCATGCCAAAACTTTTGATTTTTTTTTTTTTCAATCTGCCAGGCAGCTGTTGGTTGCCATTCAGTCAGCAGCAAATACATTTGATCGATGTATATAAGTTCAATTTAATTGTCATTTCAACCATAAAATATTATAGCTGAGATGAAACATTGTTTTTCAAAAGTCATAACTTTACGAGAAAAAAGGTTGTAATATTATGAGAATAAAGTCATAACTTTAAAAGAAAAAAAGTCGTAATATTACGAGAATAAAGTCATAACTTTACGAGAAAAAGTCGTAATATAACAAGAATAAAGTCATAATATTAAAAGAATAAAGTCATAATATAACGAGAATAAAGTCATAATATTGAGAAAAAATTCATAACTTTCCGAGAAAAAAATTCGTAATATCACGAGAATAAAGTCGTAATCTTACAAGAATAAAGTCGTAATGTTATGAGAATAAAGTCATAACTTTACGAGAAAAAAAGTCGGAATATTACGAGAAAAAAGTCGTAACTTTACGAGTAGAAAAAAAAATAACATAAAATTACTACTTTATATTATGACTTTATTCTCATATTTCAACTTTTTTTCTCGTAAACCTATGACTTTATTCTCATACTATTATGACTTTGTTCTCATAATATTGACTTTATTCTCAAAATCTTAGATTATTTTTTTTTCCCCTCAATGTGGCCCTCATAGTCCCTCGTACCATTAGACCTACAACAATGATAAATACAGTTGAAAAGATTAAAAAAACAAAAAAAAAACAGTTATTCATTTCCACTAATTTAAAAAAATAAATAAAAAATCCACAGGGAGCCACTGGAGA